>NW_025814827.1:36787500-36910000 GCF_022079265.1 Lynx rufus
GGCATATACTATTTCTGTTGAGAAGTTAGCTAATAATCTGATTGTCTTAATGTCTTCTTTCTTCTGGCTGTCCTTTGAGTATTATATGTTTAGCAATTATATTGTAATATGCCTGGATATATATTTTTTGGTATTTATTCTGCTGGTTTAGATTTCATGCATCTGTCAATTAATCTCTCCCATCAGTCTGGAAAATTCTCCTCCTTTCTCTCTTTGTATATTACTTTTGTCCCATTTTCTCTATTCTGTCTTTGTGGAGCTCCACTTTCACACATAATAGAAACTTTGAGCATGTTCTATGTTTTCCTTTTGCTTCTTCCTTCCCTTCTTCTTTCCAATCCTCTCCTGTCCTCTCATTTTTTTTGTCTTTCATCCTTACTTCTCTCTGTAGTTTAAGTTCAGTGTTTTCTATTGGCTTGTCTTCCAGTACATTAATTCTGCCTTCACTCATGTGTAGTCTACAATTAAATCTTTGACTGTATTCTTAATTCAAGTATTCTATTTTCATTTCCAGAATACCTATTTGATTCTTTTATATAGGCTCTAATTCTTCAGTTATTTTGTTTCTCATCTTTTTACTTATTTTTATTCTTTTCACCTGTCTTTAGACATATTAATAGTAGTTATTTTTAAGTATGTCTCAGCTACTTTAAAATGTGGATCATTTGTAGGTCTGCTTTTATTATTTATGATTTTATTATATGACAAACATTGTATATTTAAAAGTCAAATATCCTCTAGATGGTATTTTTTTTTCCAACAGAAAGGATTAAATGTTTCTTCTGTCAAGAATTTAGAATGTAGGGTACGGTAGGGTTGGCAGTTTTATCATTTCAGTACAATCAGGGATTAGATTGTGTTGAGGGTGGGTTGCAATTTTGGTAACACTCAATCTGTGCTTAGGTTATCCTGATTTCTAGGGCATGGCCACCAAGGATTTCAAGTGAGAATCTGATGAATGAACCTTTGCTTTTCAGCTCCACAAAACAACAGGAATGACATCTGACCAACAGAGGTTTAACCTTAGCTCTTTAGTCTCACACTTTGATAGAACTTCAAAGTTTGGTCTTGAGAGGGAAACCAACCTTGTATTCAATGCTCCTGGGTCTCTTTTATCATGATAGCCCACAAATGCTAAAGTATCAGCTGCTTTTTCTATATCTCAGCAGCAGCCTTCTGCCAGGTCCAGGCCTAGATACTTAGCTTCCAACTACCCCGTGGATGCTTTCCTTTACTATCAGTTCACAACTCCTAGGGGGTTTTCCTCTTATTGCTTTTTTTCTCCCCTTCTTCTTTTTTAAATTAGGTCTCCTTCAGATGAATCTTTGTTTTCTAGGTCCCATGAAACTAGAGGATATTTTACCCTTCCCACAGATTTCCACTTTGTTCTTTTGTCTTCCATTGAAAATCAGAATTTAAAAATGTCTCATATAGAAGGAAATGGCATTTTATTTAAGGCCCCAGAGGTCTCTCTAATTTTGCTACTGTTGCCTCTGTGATTGCTAAGTTTTGTTTGTTTTTCTTTTTACCATCAGTGGCCCTGAAGTTATACCACACTCTAGTTCTCAACCTCTAGCCTGTACCTACACTCAGCAGATTCTATGGGGAAAAAAACAATTACCAGCTCACCTTGCTTTTGGCCCTTCTCTGGAAATTTAGTCCTTCTAGTTCTTATTGCTTCCATAGTTCTCTGAGGCTTTAAATTTTTTTTTTCCCGTAATGCTGTCAGCATTTGTAATTGTTATGGACATAAATATTGACCAATTACATCTCATTGGAAGCAGAAGGCAGCTTTTCTTCAAGACACTTCATCTATATCATTTGATATGTGTTTGTAGCAAGAGTCTGTTTAAATATATCATTATTAAGATTATTATTACCAAATATTTTTTGTTTAAAGTTTAAGCTAGGTAATTTACTAAATACCTACCATTGTCTATTGCATTTTGTTCTTAAACACCAGTATTAAAGTCATTATACAGATAAGAAAAATTGAGGCTTATGAGCTTTTATCCCAAGGTCAAACAATTAATGATGGGTGAAGTTGGGATTTTAATTCCAACTACTAAACCATACTACCTCCTACGAAACTGTAATAGCATAAAGGACATTATTGCTTTATGTCATTTTCTAACTCTTTTATATGCATTTGATTTTCCATCCCAAAATAGGATAAATTCCAAAGCTGTTGTTACCAAGTTCAAGGCTGAACTAATACTACTCTTATTTTAGGCACTTGAAAATATATTGGCATGTCATATTGGTAACATGTACAATATAAGCATATGTGTAGCACAGTTCCTGATACAAATGCTTTGAGTATTTAGAAAATTGACCCAACATGTGGCATTGTCTACTAAGTCTCTGTTCATGCTGATTTCTGATGGTTTTGCAGAATATTGTGTTAGTTTTTAGGGCTAATGAGTTTGGCTTAATTTCTTTACCCCTCTCAGCCAAGTCTCTCCACAATGTGTCTTCTCCCATGGGGTCCTTGCTAATAAATATTTTAATTGAACTTCTTTATTAAAATGAGTGTCTATATGATCATCTAGACACCCCACAGATGTGAGGAGAGATTATGGGTTCAAATGAGATTGGGATAGGCAGATCCAGGTTTGATCCTGATACTGCATTATCATAAACTCTGATAATAAGGGAGTTCAAGTTCACACAAGATTAGTAAACATAATGAAATGAAACTTTAAGTATTTTTTAAGTTTGCTTTCAGTAAATCCTTGATATTTATTAAGCATGAAAGATTGGCACAATCTCAAAGCACAACAAGCAGAATGCTGTTAACTACATATTAATTTCAGTTGCTATGTAACTTCATTATTCACTAAATTCATTGAGTCACGTAAGAGATTGCCTAGTTTGTTGTTCCTTTAAATAATTATTTTTCTTCATATTTAATAAATAAAATCATAAAAGGTAGAATTTTGGCTTCCATTTCTATTTAGGACAGCATTTCCCTTGTTTCTTTGTCTTTTCCAAACAGCCACAACTATCACAATTAATTTTGTTTTATAAATATTTTAATGTTTTTATTTATTTTTGAGACAGAGAGAGACAGAGTATGAGCAGGGGAGGGGCAGAGAGAGAGGGAGACACAGAATCTGAAGCAGGCTCCAGGCTCTGAGCTGTCAGCGCAGAGCCCGTTGTGGGGCTCAAACCCACGGACTGTGAGATCATGACCTGAGCTGGAGTCGGACGCTTAACCGACTGAGCCACCCAGGGGCCCCGGTTTTGCTTTAAATTATGTTTATCCTTTTGTAATTTTTTAAATTTTATGTGACTTTATGTTATATATGATAAAATTTTAAAAAAGAACAACACCTCCTTAAAATAAATTTCCAGGTCTTATACTTCTCAAAGATTTTCTTACAATATTCACTTTCTACATGTAATTAAACTCTAAATAGCATTTAAACATTCTTATATTGAGATTCTGCATTTAATTCAAACCTTGCAATAGCCATGGCTGTCAAAGATTTCATATTCTAAGACAAGGACAAAATAGTCATAGATTAATTCTAATACCTTCCTTTTATTCCTAAACTGAAAGCAGGTATCATTATTATAGCTTTGGAAAAGGAGGTTGAGAGCTCTCTTAATTTAAGTGACATCTCACTTGGTGAAGAATTTGAAACTTGGAGTACTAAACGATGAAAGAAAATAAAGGAATAGATTTTATTGGTATGAAGTAAACCAAGACAGGTCTCTTGTTGGAAAAGTATGAGGGAGCATCTAAAGATAATTCAGTTAGTTCTATAAAAGAGGTGTGAATTACAAATTGATAAAGATTATATGTCCTTCCATGAATATTGTTTTAATTTAAGCAATAATAAAGTTGCTTATAAATAAATTCTTTTTCATCATTACCATTTTTGCCAGCTAATTAATCTGAAAATAAAAATGCCTGTTGAAGTCTAATCAAACCTCAAGAATATTGGAGTTTATGGCTAATTTTATTTGTAGCCTATGTTTTGACCATTAGGCAGAATATAACCATAAACCATAAAGGAAATTAGGGACAAATACCATTTAATATTTAAATGGTAAGTTGTCCCATTTTAATCTCCTTAAACCAAATTGTCTCAGATTTGCTATGAGTCATAAAAGGAATGCTTTTTTTTTTAATTGTGAGTTTCTCATTTGCCTTTAAATATCAGCCACACTTCCTCCTCATCCACACTTGGCTCCATCATCTTTCAAGCTTGCTAAAATAATACTAATAATTAATTACCCCCAAATCCTGCACACGTTGGTTTCCTAAATTTCCTCTACTTCTAGAAAGTGTTCTGTCTCCATCTTAGTTTGGGAGAGGGAAGATGACTCCTAAATGCTTCTGGTCCTCCAGTTATCACCTTCCTATCTCTCAAAGAAGGGACCTATTCTTGGGACTTATTTTGTAATAGGAAAACATTTGGGAATATTTCAACTCATCATAGAATTTGAACCATGAAAGCAAATAAGCCAGATAAATTTCCCTTCCAGAAGGTTTCTTGGGTCCCATGCCAATATTCCTACCTCTTTCCTTCTCAAGTAACCTTTGGGTCACAAAAGATTCTTTACCTTTCCTTGTGGGGTAATAACTATCTACTGATTTAAGTTTACGTGATTTCATTACTACATAATTCTTCCTAAAACTAAAAGAGATTTCACAATGGTGATTTTCTGTCTCTACAGAGATGTGGCTAGCCACAGTTAAATGTGTGGACTTCTTTCAGTAGAAGTTAGTAAGTAAGCAAATAAATAAATAAATAAATACCAGCTTTTCCCTCTGTTCCTCCTGCCCCTAATCCATGCAAATCAAATCTGAGGCTCAAGGCATTGGGTCACTTGAGGCACAAGGTCTATACACAAGAAATTTATAGTATCAATGTGGATAGGTAGCCCTATCATTTCTGTACATGTTGGCTGGAGATATAAGATAAACTTGAGTCTCAGTGACACATTAAAGATGCTGTTTATTTTCTGTGTGTTTCCAAGTTAGTCTCCCCTGCCCAGAGGCAGCTGTGGGGCATTTGCTGTTGAACTGTTTCATACCCACAAGTCGTGTTGTACCAAAATGGTACGTACACATACATATGTTGTACTTTGATTTCTGTCCTCTTACTCTCAAAGTTCTTAATATAAGAATTACCTCCAATTAATCAATTAGTTGTCCAGTAAAGAGGAATTTCATTGGAAAGGCCTTTCACAGAAGTAAACCCAAGTGTAAAAGGTGGAAAGCCAGGTAAAATGATGTGAAATACCCTAGGTCCAAAGTCAGTGGACACGGCTATAGACCACTCTGCCACAAGGTGGGAGTGAGTCCATAGTTTGCTGGGTCTCTGTTTCTCATCTGAAATAGAAAGGTACCTCTTAGACACTCTGTAATAATACCAATTTCAAGTGTCATTTATAATGGCAGAAATTGCAACTAGAATATAAGTTTTCTGCCTTGTATACAGAAATTTTAGAATCAGACCCAGTGAGAGGAGTTCTGGGAGGAGAGTCTTCCAGAATCTCTTCCTATTGAACTTGGCCTTCATCAGTGCAAAGGCTGCCTGTGGGGCTTTCTGGGTCCAAGAGAAGTTGGTAAGGATTTGCAAAGATGAGCTTCATATTTCTTTCTATAGGGAAGAGCCTCTCATGGAATATATGTTTGAACTTAGTTGACCATATTTGTCCTGTACAAATTTTAATTGTTACATATTTTAGGAAAATATTATCTTAGAGAAATACGTCAATCTGGTGGTGGTTGGTAGTCAGAAAAAATGTGTTTTTTCGATTTTTATGTGAGTGTTTATTTTCTCATTGAGATATAAAGGACAGATACTTTCATATTATAATTTAAATGCTTTTTTAATTCAAAGGAGGGATTAGGGAATTACGGTTGATTAACAGAGGAAGAAAAACATAAGGTTGAAAGTATAATAAATGAAAGTAGACCTTTTCTTTCCATCCAGAATGGAAACTCTCTCTTCTCCCCTGTTTCTTTTTCTCACTCTCTTCTTCCTCTCTTTAAATCTGTTTCTCTCCCTGTCTTTCTCTCTTTTTTCCACAGAAGACTAAAGTGCCAGAAATCCTTATGTTGGTACTAGTAACATTAGAAAATGTATAAATATGTGAGGACCGTACACAACCATGTTTCCAAGCAGAGATTGACCGAGTGCCACTGAGTAGTTGGACTTGATGTGTTGAAAGTTTATTTTTTTTAATCTTTTATTACATGGAGTGATAATGTCATTTCTGCTATTATTATTTGCAATGTCTCATGGTCTTGAAATGGCTTGAGGAATTAACCTCCACTTTATCTATTAAAAAATATTTTCTAAGCAAAACCATCATTGAAAATATATTTCCAAGGGAAAGACACTTATCCCATTCAGGGAATTTGATCAGTACTTAAACCACTCAGTGTTAATTTGTTTACAGGTAATCAATATGGTAATTGCAAGTAATGCTATATAGTTTATTTCCTTGTGTGCAATAAAACTGATTTTTTTTTTTTTTTTACAAAAAGCAGACTTTTATTCTAAGGTCTATTCACTATGGACTATTTACTATTTAGAGTGTCCTACTGTCCTGTGCCATTCTACTTTCTCCCAGTGAGTGCAGTTTTAATATACATGGAAATTATGTAACTGGTCATTTAGTTACGATGTGACACTCATCTTATTAAAATGCTCTATCTAGTAGTTGTCAGTATTGCTATTATTTTACCTGTATTCATCCACTACATCCAATAACGCACACACACTTATACACATACACATATACCTTCCTTCCAAGGACCTTAAAGTATTTCCTTCATATATATATTTCCTTCATTTATATATATTATATATAAAGTATTTCCTTCATATATATATTTTTTCCTCCCCTAGTAGTAGACACTATTTTACCATACAGAAAAGGAAACAGAAATATTGAGTTGGGCCTAGAATCCAAATCATCTATCTCTGATACCAACTACATGTTGGTATAAAACAGTCATAAACATCCATTAAGCAAATACTATGTGTCCAGCATTGTTCTAGAAGTTTTACATGCATAGCCCCATTTTAGCTTGTTAAGGCAGATTTTATCAGTACCTCCATTTTGCAGATGAGGAAACAGGTTTAGAGAGATTAAGTAACGTGCAGGTTAGTGACTGTCAAAGCCAAGCCCCGTCCCAGGGTATCAACATGCAAAGTCTTACTATAAGTACTGAGTCGTAATATCCCCTCATCTATGAATTCCTGGTCTTTGAGTCACTGGTATGCCCCTTCACATCCATTTCTTTACTTACTATGTCAGAGCAGTATTTAACATAATGTATATGAAGCTTCAACGTTCCTTGAAGTCTTGGGGATTGGTGGGGATTGCAGAGTGTTCTAGGAAGAGAGAAACCCATTTACAATCAAGAAGCATTTGGGGTGCCCGGGTAGTTCAGTCAGTTAAGTGTCAGACTTCGGCTCAGGTCATGATCTCAGGGTTCCTGAGGTCAAGCCTCCCATCAGACTCCCTGCTCTGCTGAGTTCAAGCCCCACCTCAGTCTCCCTGCTCTCAGCAGCAGAGCCCACTTCAGATCCTCTGTCCTCCTCTCTCTTCCTCTCTCTTTGCCCCTCTGCCTCTCTCTTTGCCCCTCCCCTGCTCACACACTGTCTCTTAAAAATAAATAAACAAAAAAAAAAAAAGAAGAAGAAGCATTTCACTGTAAGTGTTTCTGGTAAGTTGTCCACAGATCTGAAAAGAAAGAGGCATAAAACTCCCAAGTTCCTAGGCATTTGTTACAATTTCTTTTTTTATTCTATATAAATGTTCCCGTTCATATCCACTTTTGTTATTTCCTTCTTTTCCTTAAAGAGAGCACCCAAATTGTAAAAAAGTTTTATTCCCGCAAAACCTGTATTCTCCCCCTGCTTACCCATTGGTATTTTTGTTTTTTTTTGTTTTTTTTTTTGTTTTTTTTTACATCATTCATTTTATACTTAGGAACATGCTGAATGCTAGGTGCTAGCAGAAGGGCTAATCGTATAACCAGAATTAGACTGCCTCAGAAGGTAACTGATCATTTCAGGAGCTGTTACAGATATACTTTTTTTTTCTTAACGTAGTAGATGATAGTAGAGCCTACCAATTTTAAGTTATTGTGTAATACTCTGGCATGATGGAAATTTACCTGGCCAAAAAGTACTGCCTTAGTACTAATGTTTAATCCAACACACAACTCTGTGGCTTTCAAAAAAATTTTTAATGCAACTCACAGGCAGAAATACATGTTATATATGATTGTCATGACCCATTGTCTCAGTCCATTTGAACTGCTATAACAAAATACCACAGACTGGTTAGCTCATAAACAACGGAAATTTATTTCTCACAGTTCTGGAAGCTGGAAAGTTCAAATCAAGGCATCTGCATGGTTGAGTGAGGGCCCTCTTCCTCATTCATAGCCGGGTTTTTTCATTGTGTCTTTACATGGTAGAAGAGTCTAGGAATCTCTCTGGAGCCTTTTTTATAAGGCGCTAATCCCATTCATGAGGGTTCCACCCTCCTAATACTATCACCTTTGGGGGTTAGGATCTAAACATATGAATTCAGACCATAGTACCCATTAAATGGATTTCACAGCTCACCAGTGGGTGACAGACGTTAGTTTGAAAAACAGTGCAAGAACACATTGGCTCCTTCAAATGCTTTGTGTTTTGTTTTCTAAAAGCAATGTACAGATGTGGGGAAATGGACTAATCTAGTTGTCCTTCCTTGTCCCATCACTTTCCACAATGAGAAATAGGACTAACTGTTCCAGAGAGAAACTAATCACTGACAATAAAGAGAAATCAGTCATCCAAAGTACTAATGAGATTGTGATTGGTTTGTTGGTTCATTTATTAATTGGGAGTGAGTCTCTCCATGGCTTTTACTGCCCATTTTACACAGGTGCTCCACACCGGTTCATCGGCTACATTGTCTAATCATCCACAGGAGGCTAATTTAAGTGGCTATGCTATTGGTGATTAAGCCATCAGCTGATAATGGAACCAGTGGTTGTTAGTTTAAATTCCCCTCCAAAGAATTTTTTCCCAAAGTATTTAAATACAGAAACTAGCTCAAGATAGTGATTAAGAGACTTAATACACTGGATAGAGTGATACTCTTCCACAGTATACAATTACTGAAAATAGTCAGCATATGTTAGCTAAATTGCATGTTTTGTGAAAAAAAAAAGAATGTAGAGAATTGAGTGAATACTCAATGTTTCTGCTAGAACTACAGAGTTTCACAGGGCTTCTGTTCGTATCCTGTGTCTTCCCCAAAATACAATTCATCAAGAACTTTAGATACTGTCAGCCTTGGAACGTGAATTTGCGAATCGAAGCTTCCTTGTCATGTAAAATTAACTAGTTTGTAATCTAGGAAGCTTAGTGTAGATACTAATTGTCAGGATAGAGTTGCAGATGAACTTTCAGTTATGAATTTAGTACAGTTTATTTTCATCTGTAATGGGGTATATTTGACAAATGTCAGACACATGTGGGAATTTGGAAGTCACTGGGAAACTTCACACTGAATTGAAGCCTTTAAAATGTAAATCTGGAGATTTTGTTTGTAAACACTTTTTAATGTATTTGCAAAATGTACAGTAATCATTGTAACGGCCATTGTGGGCAAACATCTGTTAAGCAGTGATTCCCACTTTTTGGATGAGGTGATCAGTGACCTTTTTTGGAGATTTCTTTGGTATGAGGAAAGCTCTGTTCATCAACTAACTGCACTACATGAACTATTTTAGCTCACTGAATTTGATGTGGTCTTAACAAATGTAGATTGTTGAAGATGTGGATAAGTAAGGAAAATTGTTATATAAATCCTTCACTGCTATGTAAGCTGTTCCTAATTTTCTTCTCATTAAACAAGCCTGCTAAGTACTACTTTTAGGACACTTTATTCTCCGACAGTTTGCTCCTCTGCCTAAGTGACCAGGTTGATGGCTCGTCCTTTTCTCAGTGCCTGTGAATTTTTAACCCAATTATATTTAGGAACCATCTAAAGAAGATGCAGCTATCTAGTTTAAGTCCCACTTGCTCAATCCTATTCACTGAGAGAGGCAGGGTACTATTCCTATCTGAATGGATGAGGAAGCTAAAATATTGGTGGAAATAAACATTTATTGATCATTTGTTTATTTTTTTAATGTTTTTATTTATTTTTGAACGAGAGAGAGAGAGCATGAGCAGGGGAGGGACAGAGAGAGAGGGAGACACAGAATCTGAAGGAGGCTCCAGGCTCCAAGCTGTCAACACAGAGCCCGATGTGGGGCTCAGACCCACCAACTGTGAGATCATGACCTGAGCCAAAGTCAGATGCTTAACGGACTGAGCCACCCAGATGCCACTATTGATTAATTGTTTAGATCAGCCTTTAATGCCAGCCATTATCCTGGTCACTAAGTCATACTTTTTCCTGTTAGCATCTCAATTAAACCTTGATTTCCAAAGGATTTTTATTATCCCTATCTTACAAATGAAAACAATGAGATTCATAGAACTAAGTCACCTCTGAAGAAGGAAGGTCTAAGAGCTAGTAAGCTGCTGAGTCAGAATCTAAGAAGTGTGCGTGAAGACAAAGTTTGTTATAACATGCCCTTATGGGTCCCATTTTAATCTGGGGCTGAACCCAATCTCTTACCTTTCTGACCAACGTTCTTTTACTAGACAATGCTGCATCATAACAGAGCTACAGCTCTGTCAGTTCAGAGCAAGATTGTCTTCTCAATATGGGCACTTGAGTAATGAAGAAGCATAGGTGAAGGGTCCAGAGCTTTCCAGTGAGAGGCTAGTCATTCAATTAGTCATCCAACTACGTGCTCATGACACAGCAAGCAGAGGGTCTGAGTCAATCAAAATCACTTTCCCTTTCACAAGTGTAACCAAGTGCTGTTGCCATCAGGAAAGAAACTTTGTTTCATTAATTAACAAGTAGCTGTGGTGGTTGATTGATGACTGAGCAAAGCAGTCTTGCTTACTCTATAGATGGAGGCTTTTCATTGTGGTCATACTCTGTCTTCAGAGCTTATTTTCAAGAGCTCCAAGCTCAACCTTCTCTATGTTGATTCTCCAGTACAAGGTTGTTCTAATCTGTGATTACTGAACAACAAATATGAGTGGCTGTTGTCTACATTTCCTTTCTCTGAACCGTGCTATTGAGTCTCTATTGTGTGGTAACTGTTGCTTTTTCAATCAAGATGGATGCAAAAGAAATCATTAACATTCTCCAAGCCAATTCAATTACACAAATATCAGCTACCTACTCATGCCAGGTATAGTCATTGATCCTATGAGGTTACATAGATGAATATGTAGTTTATCAAGGGAGGACAAAAATGTGCACAAATAACTCAGTAACTCTAGCATAAATCACACTGTGCTGTCATAAAGGTACGTGTTAGAAAAGCTACTTCCTATTAGGAGAATAAGCCCTATATCAGAGAAGAAGAAACATTTTATCTGGTTTTAGAAGTCAAAAAATGTTTAAATTTTAGTCAGAGAAGCACTTTGGATGACAGAAGAAAGGAAAGAAAAAACATTACAGGCAAGGAAGGCAACATGAGTAAAGGTGTATTGGTGTGAAAACATATGGTTAAAAAAATTCAAGTAGCACCATCCTGAGAGATGAGAAAAGGAAAAAGCCCATTGAGATTCAAGGGGCAGATGAATCTAGAAAATTTTGTGAGACAAAATTACCAAGCAGTGCTCATGAGTTGCAACCTCATTTTGTAGAAAATGAGATTTTAGGAAAAATTGTTTAAGACATACAGCAATTTTAAGATGAAAATGACTATCAGTAGGTTAAGAAATAGAAAGTGATTTTAGCCATCTCAAAATAATACTTAAGGAAAGTTTAAATAAATTTCACCTAGATTTATATTTTTGATGTTAACACTCCAACTCACTATTTGAAATACACTCTCCACTCCAGACTTCTGTTGTGAAGCAAATGTGTGAGAAGGTAATTTTATCCCAAATACATACTGGGGAGACTGATTATATGCAAGAGCATTTTTCTTTGCTCGATGGTGGAGAAAGCTATCTCGGTCATGCTGTTTTGAAATCATGATCTCTTAGCATGATGATGGGGATCTAATTTGGGAAATATAGTTCTAGAAACAGAATTGTGCAGGTGCTATGTAGAAACTTTTTGTCCTTCTGAATTAGAAGTGCTACATGAAGGAGAATGATAGCCTAGCCTTTGCTTTGCCTATTTTGTAAACATTCTGAAGACTCACAGAGCTTGAGGGAGAAGATATCAGAAAACGTAAATAGAAAAGGAAAAGGCACCATGAATTTGTCCTTATTTTTATTGCCTTTGAGAGGAAAACAAGTTGGTCATCTGGATTCTTTTGCCTCAATGTTGACCTGGCCATCTTCCAAACCATTTTTAAAAATTTTATTTTATTTATTTTTTAAAATTTTTATTTATTTTTGAGACGAGAGAGAGCATGAGCAGGGGAGGGGCAGAGAGGGAGACACAGAGTCCAAAGCAGGCTCCAGGCACTGAGCTGTCAGCACAGAGCCTGACACGGGGCTCAAATTCACAAACTGTGAGATCGTGACCTGAGCCGAAGTCAGATGTTTAACTGACTGAGCCACCCAGGCACCCCTTAAATTTTATTTTTAAGTAATCTCTGAGCCAGCCAGGTACCCCTGACCAGGCCATTTTAATCACATATATTTCCTGATGTGACTGTTCTGTGAATGTACTTGAATAGTCTCTATCTGTTTGCACTATAATGTGCAAGCAGACTCACATTAACATAGGGCATGTTTCTAATCCTTGTCTTTTTGTATTTACTCATGGCTTAATTTTATTCCTTCATTGGTGCTTTAAATGTCTCAAATAAGAATAATGCCAACTAGGGTGATTTTCACCTTTTTATTAGCAAATGTGAAACATATGTAACTCATAATCACCTGGTTGTTCTTAGCCCAGGGCAGCTGGAGAGCCTTTTCAAGATTTCTGCTCTCCTCAGGCACTCACCAAAGGGAATGCAACATTCAGTCGTTTTAACTTACAAATCAAATCCAGATTTGATTATTAAGGTTTTCTATTTCCTACTTGCTGTCACAAACCCATCCTGAAATTTAATATCCCTACTAGACATTTTAAGTGAAATGTTTAAAGGAAAACAGCCAAACACTAATTGAAGACTTCCAAGAGGAGAGGGTGTGAGATTGAGCCAAGAGTGGAATCTCAGGTTTGTTTAGAGGAAGGTAAATTGTAGAATATGGATGGTCTCTTTTTTAACGAATCTATGCATTAAACCCTTTTCCAAACAGTCCTCAAATTTCTGTAGTTGTACATACCTATACTGGGCATGCTGATTACATACATGTCAATCCAGGTACATTGCAGAGAGGAACTAATTATCTTCTTGGTCCAACTACAAGATGCAGCGGTGGAGGGGGACCTGGGTGGCTCAGTTCGTTGAGCGTCCGACTTCAGGTCAGGTCTTGATCTCACAGGTCATGAGTTTAGAATTTGAGCCCCACATCAGGCTCACTGCTGTCAGCCCAGAGCCACTTTGGATTCTCTGTCCACTTCTCTCTCTGTCCCTCCCATACTGTGTTCTGTCAAAAATAAATGAAACTTAAAAAAAAAAAAGATATAGTGTTGGGTAAGAAAGAATAGCTTCATTATAATTCTTTCAAATAAGATTTATTTTTAGTATCATTGGTGACAGAGAATCATGAGAAATTTCTGAATTGCTGATTCTACACATAAGTGTGTTAATGCTTGATGTAGCTTTTCTTATTTGTAAATAATCGTTTAATATGATAATAAGTGAAAGCACCCCCCCCGTTTTTTTTCATTTATTTGTTATTAGTACTTGAGATGTTCTTCACACAGTCTCATTCTCTTTGTCACATTGTGACCTCCTCTGGTTCCCTAAAGCACACAATCTACAGTAGCTCCATGGCACTGTCTCTATGAGAGTATCTTTTTTCATACCTGTTATCTCTATCAGATGTTTTCTTATTTATGTAATTATATGTTAACATACCATCTCTCCACTCTAGGATTAAACTTCATGACAGCAGGAACCTTTCTGTCTTGTCATTGTATTCTGGCCACCTAAATCTGTCTGTGATGAGGTGTGAGCTCACTTATCAACTGGGATAGTTTTTGATGAATTTTGGACTTATTGCTCATAGAATTAGGAAAATATTGTATTGATTAATTAAGGTGTATGTTTCAGAATATGAGCTTTTAATATCCCTTTGAAGTAAAAATGTCCATGTAAAAATGTTTGGAGTAAGAAAATATTGGCTTATGTGTTTTAACCCTACTGCTGTGAACTGAATTGTGTGCCTTACCCCACCATATTCACACATTGAAGCCCTAATCCCCAATGTGACTACATTTGGAGGTACGACTTTAAGAGGTGATTAAGTTAAATGAGGTCATAAGGGTGGAGGCCCTAATCCAAATGCATTAGTGTACTTAAAAGAACAAACACCAGAGAACTTACTCTTTCCATTATGTTGATGACAAGGTGGCTATCTATAAGCCAGAAAGAGCGCTCCCACCCAGAAACTAAATTTGCCAGTGACTTGATCTTGGACTTCCCAGCCTCTCTAGAACTATGGGAAAATAATTTCTATTGTTTAAGTCATTCAATCTATGATAATTTGTTATGGCAGCCCTAACTAATATACTTACTAATTAACAATTATTTTTAATGACTTTATTAGAAAAAAATTTTTTTTAATTTTTAATGTTTATTTATTTTTTCAGAGAGAGCGACACAGAGTGTGAGCAGGGGAGGGTTAAAGAGAGGGCGACACAGAATCTGAAGCAGGCTCCAGGCTCTGAGCTGTCAGCCTGATGTGGGGCTTGAACTCAGGAACCACAAGATCATGACCTGAGCCGAAGTCGGATGCTTAACTGACTGAGCCATCCAGGCGCCCCCCAAAATTTTTATTTTCCATGCTATATCATGCTATGTCATTCTGGTCTTGATGTGCTTTTATGCCACTGATAACATTACTATGGCTGTGATGATTGATGGGAATAAATGAGGAACAGAGGACACACTTTTGTAAGATCAAAGTTGAAATTTCCACATTCTAAAGCTTTTCCTTTTACAAACTTCATCACTTATTGCATGATAGTTTCCAAAAATAGATGGCACTGTGTAGACAAGGGATAGTACCTTAATTGTCCTATTACTGCTACTTCCATTTTAGATTGATTAAGGAGATAGTCTTCTGGGAGACAGTCTTAAAATGATGTAATAGTCTTGGGGCGCCTGGGTGGCGCAGTCGGTTAAGCGACCGACTTCAGCCAGGTCACGATCTCGCGGTCCATGAGTTCGAGCCCCGCGTCAGGCTCTGGGCTGATGGCTCAGAGCCTGGAGCCTGTTTCCGATTCTGTGTCTCCCTCTCTCTCTGCCCCTCCCCCGTTCATGGTCTGTCTCTCTCTGTCCCAAAAATAAATAAACGTTGAAAAAAAAAATGATGTAATAGTCTCTGAGATCAGGAAAATGTTAGGGCGCCTGACTGGCTTAGTCAGTACAGTAGAGCATGCAACTTGTGACCTTGGGGACATGAGGTCAAGCCCCACATTTGGCATAGAGATTACTTAAGGAAATTAAAAAAAAAAAAAACAAGAAATAAAATGTTTGGGTGTACAATTTTTGAGCACTCCTTGAACCTTAGGAAAGCAGATGAAGACCAAAACTGTGAGCATAAAATAACTCGTAAGTCCTTCTGAGCTGTTTTCTGGAAGCAGATACAGCACACATAGAGCAAAAACCAACTAATGTGCATACATTATTAACTTAAAAACACCTTCAAACATTTGATGACCTAGTTTTCTGTTTTAATTTGCTTTCAAGACCTAAAGGCTACAGGTGTCTGTGAGAGTGAAGAAAAGTCATTGCGGCTAAAGGTTCATCCAAATAGTGATTATTTTTAAAGTTATAGTGGTCATTTAAAAATACTTTCTTTACTAATAATCAAAATTAATGGATGAAGCAGGTGCATACATTGTTTTAATTAACAACAGCTGTGCTATAGCAACATTATAGGAGCTTATTATAGCAACATTTATTAAGAATATGTTACCAATGCATTTTATAACATGCATTATAAACAGTTATTAAAGGATATGACTACATCTTAGAATCATTCAATAAATATTAATAAAACATTTATGATTGTGCCCTTAATTTAAAATGCTATCATTATCTTTCAAGCAGGTGTCAGCATCAAGTGCCAACAAGCCTTTCTTGACCACATCAATGGTAGTAATGATTAGCAGTTTCCCTGAGTATGTGTTTAACATCCTCCCCCTTTTTTTAGTTTGGAAGTACTCACCTTCTAAATGGTAGCTCCTGAGTCTCTCTTTGTGCTCTCTGAATCTCAATAGAAAAAAAAATTCCCCCAAATCTCACCTACTATATTTTAAACTATAGCTACTTATAACTCACATTTTAGATACTGATTATGGTTGAATTTTCCTTGCCATGTGTCAGTAATATGTGGTTAATTTTCGTTTAATTCTGTTTTTTACATTACCAAATATACTTATTGAAAAAGAATACTTTTCTTGAGGCCTGGTGGGATCCCATCGCTCATTAATTACTTTGAAACTTCATCAATCAGGTTATAATTTGCTATTATTTAGGTAACAGTGCTGAATGGAGTGACTAAAAACAGGGCCATTTATTTCAATTAATCATTTGTTTTATGTAATATCAGTTTGGAAAAGTAATAGTAAGGAATCTTCCTTAGATGAATGTGCTAAAAATAGAAATAACAATTTTGAAATTAGTTGCTCTTGGTTAAATCAATGTAAAGTCCTGAAATGCCTTTCTTTTAAAATGTAGAAAATTCAAAGGCCTGTAAACTGTAGCTATGATGGCTACTAAGATCTAAACTCATACAAATACAATCGCAGAATTGGCATCATTCCTACCCTTGTGATACAGAATAAAAAACAATGAATAACTGGTATCTAGCTATAATTCTTACTTTTCTTTAAAAAATTTTTTAAAGGTTTATTTATTTATTTTGAGAGACAGAGAGTACAAGCAGGAGAGGGACAGAGACAGAAGGGGAGAAATCTAAGCAGGCTCCATGCTGTCATTGCAGAGACCAACATGAGGTTTATCCCACAAACAGTGAGATCATGACCTTAGCTGAGATCAAGAGTTGGATGCTTAACCAAATGAGCCCCTCAGGCTCCCTTTACTTTTCTTTCTTTCTTTTTTTAAATTTTTTTAAAGTTTATTTATTTTTGAGAGAGAGAGAGACAGACAGACAGACAGACAGACAGACAGACAATGACAGAGGGAGGGGCAGAGAGAGAAGGTGAAAGAGAAGTACCCAAGCAGGCTCAGCACTGTCAGTGCAGAGCCTGTTGCAGGACTCAAACCCATAAACCATGAGACTATGATCTGAGCCAAAATCAAGTGTCACACACTCAACCAACTGAGCCACCTAGGACTCCCCTTTATTTTTCTTAACTGGAGTCCTACAATGTGTTTTTTTTCTCCTCCCAAAACCCATTTGCAGTGAAGTTGGTATTTCTGAGCTAACCAAGCAAATGTTGGTTTCACCTTTCATTGTCAGTGGTTAAATCTATTAAACTCTCTGTTCTCACTTAAGTTAGTTTTATGAGTTCTAGCTTACATACTTTAGCTTTAAACTAACAAATTTACAACAGCCCTTTGGCTGTGGAATACTTATAAACTTTCTTCTTCCATCTTAACCAAACAAATCCAGAAGACAACCGTGTTTCGCATCTAATAGGTCCTGTTCTTAAAGTTTTCTTTTATATAAAGGAAGGCTAACAAAAGATAAGTGTGGTGAGGACCCATGTATGAGACTGGTGAATGTAAATTGGTGTAGCTACTGTGGAAAATCGTATCAGGTTCCTCAAAAAAACTAAAAATAGAACTATCAGCAACTGATCCAGCAATCCCTCTTCAGGGTATATATCTGCCCCCAAATTGAAATCAGGATCTTCAACAGATATTTGCACTCTCATGTTCATTACAGTATTATTCAAAATAGCCAAGAATATGGAAACAATCCAAATGTCCATCAACAGATGAACAGATTTTAAAGATGTGCTATATTCATGCAATGGAATGTTATTCATCCTTAAAGAAAAAGGAAATCCTACCATTTGTATGGCATGAATAGACCTGGAAGACATTATACTGAGTGAAATAAGCCAGTCACAGAAAGAAAGTAGTGCATGAGTCCACTTATATGAGATACCTAAAATAGTCAAACTTGGGGCACCTGGGTTGCTCAGCTGGTTATAATGCATCTGACTCTTGATTTCAGCTCAGGTCATGATCCCAGGGTGGTGGGATTGAGCCTACTTAAGATTTTCTATCTCTCTCTCCCTCTGCCCCACAAGCCTGCTTGTTCTCTCTCTCTCTCAAATAAAATAAAATAAAATAAAATAAAATAAAATAAAATAAAATAAAATAAAATAAAATAAAAGTCAAACTTAGGGAAGCAAATAATAGAATGATAGTTGACAAGAGATGTGGGGAGAGGGAAATCAGAGTTGTTGCTTAGGTGGTATAATGTTATACAAGATTAAGTTCTGGAGATCTCTAAAAACACAGTGCCTATAGTTAACAATATGGTACCATGAAGTAAAATTAAGAGGGTAGACCTGTTAATCGTTCTTACAAAAAGAAAAAAAAAGATTGAGGAGACAAGGAAACCTTTCTAGGTGATGCATATGTTTACCTTGATTGTGGTGATGGAGTCACAAGTGTATGTATATGTCCAAACCCATCACATTGCATACATAAAATATGTGCAGTTTTTGGTACATCAGTTATACCTCAATAAAACTGGGGAAGAACTCAGATCTTTAGCCCTGTTTTGTTAGTAGATTCTCAAGCAATATTTCATGGTGACAGTTGATCTCTAAATTTTCTCATTTTACAAACAGAAATAAAAGAGAAAATGATTGTAAAAGAGGGAAAGAAGGCAGGACAAAAACTCAAAGATTTCTTTGTATAAGAGTGGTCATGATTTCATATATGTATTTTGTACATGATCTAATGCAACATTATATGGTTTCCACATGACTTTTGGTTTCCTTGTATCATTTACAAATATTTTTATTTTTTAGGATCAAAACACTTAAACTTCTAATTCCTCTATATATTTTGGGGGCTCTTGGACTTAAGTGGAGGACTTGAAAGGTACATGGTAAAAAATGTTACTCTGAAATAGTAGTAGCAGCAGTTTTGGTGTAGTAATATGTAGCAGGAGGAATACCAGGAGTAGAAATAAGATGACCTTAGCAATGCTTTTGTTTGTTTTTCCAAGTTCTGGAGCCTAGGTAATCTTCACAGTTGACCTCTTATTAGCTCTGCAGATAGATTGATAGAATCTGATTTTGAGCAATTGAGTCATAATCTGTGCCACAAACTATGTATTTCTGCTTTAAAATCCTTTGTCTCCTTGTTTATGAAATGAGTAAAGCATACTTGTCTTTTATTTCTTAGAAATGTTGTAAATCAAATTTAAGAAATCAAATCACTGGAGAGCCAGAAATTCTGCCTTTCCTACCTGGTGGACCTTATGGTGCTCTGCACCAGAGAAAACACCAAGTATTTACTTGTTGAATTTAAAGGGAAGCATTTTTGAAAAGTTATGCAAGGGGGGCCTGGGTGGTTCAGTTGGTTAGGCGACTGACTTCGGCTCAGGTCATGATCTCACAGATCGTGAGTTCGAGCCCCGCATCAGGCTCTGTGCTGACAGAGCCTGGAGCCTGCTTCAGATTCTGTGTCTCCCCCTCTCTCTACCCCTCCCCTGCTCACACTCTGTGTCTCTCTCTCAGTAATAAATAAACGTTAAAAATTTTTTTTAAAAGAAAAGTTACACAAATAATCAGTAATACCAGTTTGTTGTTTTACCTTGAGTGACTTCAAAACATTGCGTACCTAAGTGACATTATTGGCCCCAGAAAAATCTTTGCAGGAAGTACAAATGAATAAAATTACAGGACTGAAATCTTTGGACTCTAAAATTTGAGGGGCCTGTCCATAAATGAGTTCTCATTTCCAAACTGAATTTATCACTTACCATTAATCTGTGCAAATTATGATTGATTTTAGAAAATCTGTGAAAATTTGAGTTTTTAGAAACTGGAGAATTTTACAGCTCTGAATGGCTTTCTTAAAAATAGTAACTCCTATAATCATGTATTTTTCTTTCTTTATTTTTTATTTATTTTTGAGAGAGTGAGAGACAGAGCATGAGCAGGGGAGGGGCAGAGAAAGAAGGAGACACAGAATCTGCAGTGGGCTCCAGGCTCTGAGCTGTCAGCACGGAGCCCAATGCGGGGCTTGAAGTCAGGAACCGTGAGATCATGACCTGTGCTGAAGTCGAATGCTCAACTCAGTGAGCCACCCAGGCACCCCAGAACCATCTATTTTTTAATTCAAGAATGTCACATAGGATTATGGTTTATAATTTTTCAAATTCTACTTATTTTGTTTTGAATGGGTAAAAAACCACCATAACTTGTAAACTCTGAGCACATCACATACTTTATATAATGGGAATTGTTAGCTAACATTAATTGAGCACTTGTGATACCCGATACTATCCTAAACCTTTTGCATCTTGGAATAATTGAATCTCCCTAACAACCCAATAAGGTAGACACTGTTGTGATTTCCATTTCACAGATCAGGAGATGGAGATAATGACAAATGAAGTGACTCTTTCTGAGGACTAACAGATGTAAGTGGAGGAATCAGAATTTGGATCCAGGATGGAAACAAAGCCTACACTTACAAGATGTGCAGAGGTGAGTCCACTGCCTTGAATAGATTCAAACCCATCTTTTGAGGGAGGTCCCTAAAGAAAAATGACCCAATGCAGCAGATTGATTTCACTTTAAATCAATCAATGCAGCAGAATGATTTCATTATCTCAAATTTCCGATAGGCTCTCCATATGGTCCAAGAATGTTACAACTTTTGTGTCACGAGCTTCATCCCTTTCTTTCAATGATGGCAATTTCATAGTTTCTCAACTTTCTTCAAATGTTCTGTGTCAGCGTTTCTCTCACAACGAGCTTCATTCTTGCTTAAAAAAGCAATAATAATAAGGCCACGGGGCACCTGGGTGGCTCAGTCGGTTGAGCGTCTGACTTCAGCTCAGGTCATGGTCTCACAGTTCCTGAGTTGGAGCCCCACATCGGGCTTGCTGCTATCAGCACAGAGCTGGCTTTAGATCTTCTGTCCCACCACCCCCACCTCTTTCCCACTTGCACTCTCTCTCTCTCTCAAAAATAAATACATCTTTAAAAAAAGAAAAAGCAAAAGAAATTTTAAAAAGTAGAAACAGGGGTGCCTGAGTGGCTCAGTTGGTTAAATGTCCCACTCTTGATTTTGCCTCAGGTCATGCTCCCAGGGTCATGGGATTGAGCCCTGTGTTGGGCTCTGTGCTGAGTGTGGAGCCTGCTTAAGATTCTCTCTCTCTCTCTCTCTCTCTCTCTCTCTCTCTCTCTCTCATTCCCCTCTGCGCCTCTCTCCTACTAGCACTCTGTCTAAAATAAAAATAAAAATTAAATTAAAATTAAATTAAAAAATAGAAACAGAGTAGCACTTACTCTACCTACCACCAAATCTGCAAACATTTACAAATCATTTTTTCCCCTAATACAACTAAGTAAGAGTTTCTTTTCCTTTCAGGAAAAGTTCTTCTACAAGTGTATTGGAGTCATTATCATTCACCAGCTTAGTCTAGCTCCTCTCAGCTGAATTAGGGTTCTCTCTCTCTCTCTGAAATGCTTTCATTCTGCTCTCCATTTCTCATCCCTGAAACCATGCAGACCAACCTCCATGGAACCCCTTGTCTCCCGCCCCCATTTCTCACGTCCCATCTCTCACACCATTTTTCTGCTTCCCTTCACAGCAAACTGTTCTTCTTGAATTCTTCACCTCTTCATATTTGTTCTCCTCTCATTCTAATTCAGCTTGGTGTCTGCCCCTCAAAAAGCTACTTTTGAGCAGTATGCCGAGGGCACTAGGGCACCTCCCATCCTTATTATGTTCTACCTGTCAGCAATATTCAACATAGTTATCTAGTCCATTTAAACATTGGTACAGCGGCATAGTTGAGAATCCTAAGAGAAAGATACCGCGTACATTCAATTTGCTGTTTTGCTTTGACTCCACCTCTCAACACAGTCCATGCAAGAATAGTCAAGTTTGAGGCAACTTTTTTTACACCCCGCACCTGAAGACACAGCCAAATTGACAATTCTGACTCAGCTCTTCCTGCAAAATGAAATCCCATTCTGTAATTCCTCTGTCTCATCCATTGTAACCTAATTAATTAGCTTGTTTCCTTCATTAGTTGTAACTACCTTCTTGGGTCTTGTCCTGCCTCAAACAGGTTTTAACTGCCATAGCAGTTCTTCAGACATATGGTCTGTTATTGATTCAGTTCATCCAGAGTCAGCCCTGTGTTCTTACCAGGGCTTTTTCTTTTTGGCTTTGTCCAGCTGTGCCTCTAGTTTTACTCTGTTTGGGTTTTCACAGTCCTTCTTTTAAAAAATTTTTAAATGTTTATTCTTTTTTTTTTTTTTTTTTGGAGAGAGAGGCAGGGTGTGAACACAGGAGAGAAGTGAGAGGGAGATGCAGAATCTGAAGAAGGCTTCAGGCTCTGAGCTGTCAGCACAGAGTCCAATGTGGGGCTCGAACTCAGGGACCACGAGATCATGACCTGAGGAGCAAAAGTTGGACGCTTAACTGACTGAGCCACCTAGGCCCCCATGTTTTTTACAATCCTTCTTAAATAAGAACACCCCAGCCTGGACTTTTACCCTACTTCTTTATCTACAGTATTCACTGACTTATGTAGTACTACTTACCATTTTTGTTACTTTATTTTATTTTACTGATTTTAGAGAGAGAAAGAGCATAAGCAGTGGGGGATAGGAACAGAGGGGGGGAGAGAGAGAGAGAGAGAGAGAGAGAGAGAGAGAGAGAGAGAGAGAATCCTAAGTAGGCTGCATGCTCAGTGCAGAGCCCAGCACAGGGCTCACAATCCCATGATCCTGGAATCATGACCTGAGTCAAAATAAAGAGTCCCATGCTCAACCTGTTGAGCCACTCAGGGGCCCCTATTTACCGTTGTTTTTTTTTAATCCACTGAAATTCATTTTTGCTCATGGGTTCTGCATTGGACCTAAGTTATAAGCAGTAATTTTTATAAGCAGAAAACATTATTCCTGACATGTTTGGATTTCAAAGCATTTAAACCCTGGCTACTCTTTTGGTCTTTTCAAAAATGTATCCCCTTATATGTGGCAGAATTATATGACCTTCCTGGTTCTCAAATCCATACTCAATCATTTTTTGCTCTGGGACACAGGATGATGCAAATTTCATCAAGTAAGCTTACAGATATTTTTGCCTAAAAAGTATAGGTTTAGAAGGCTCACCCCCCAACATTTGCATCTGCACCATTTTAAAGTTCTGACAAAATGTACAAGTGACAAAATTATTATACTGTGCCTCACATACTAAGAATTAGTCATCTAAATTTACATCACCCTTTCAGGGTTACTAAAATGATGGCTTGAGCTTAAAAAACAAAAACAAAAACAAAAAACACATGACAACAAAGAAAATCTCAAATGTTTCCAAAATGTAAAATGAAAAGTATCAAAAAGCTTGCTTTTCCCACATCTCTTTAAGAGATTTTTTTCACCAGTCTTTTATACAGAGGGATGAAGCTGGAGATAAACATCTGAAAGAAGCATCTATCATAAACTGTGAGAATGATTAATCCTCTGGGTCATATATTCTCCCATCATTTACTCATGGTCAGATTCCTCTCGAGCCTAAAAACTAATTCCATTCATGCTCTGGGCCTGGAGCACCAAGCTCATTTGCATAATACATTTAGCACTCACTGGATGCCGAGTGTAGATTAATAATCTGATTTGAAGAATAGTGAACAATTGTTTTGCGAAGTTGCAGGTGTTACTGCTTTTGGGGTGCCTGCATTACAAACCCAGCGACAGGAGCATATTGATCCAAAAGCATGTTTGTGCCACAAATAAATATCACATAGATACCAATATTTGAATTTAAAATATGGCAGTATGGTCCGACATTCCCTGCCTTTTGGCAGGCGATTCAGTGAATCTGTGAACGTATTCATGCGAATAATTGTTCGTGATCACACAAAATCTCTTGACTGCTGTTAGCACCAGCCACACGATGCTATAGCAGGAGTTTGGAACTACCTTTGAATTTTTCTGAATGGAACACAGACCCAGGGGGACAGAGAAGGGCTCAAGCTGGGTTGCATTTAGTTTTCGTTCTCTGTTCTCCTCATAACTCACAGCACTTTCACCCAAACCCTATTTTTTATAAAATATAGAACTCCTTGGTTCCGGTAAGTGTTAATTGAATATTGCGTCTGTAGCACCGAAGATCATCAGAAAGTAAATTATTTTCCTCTTTTGAGGGCCTATAACAATCCCAATACCACCCATCACTAATGAGCAAGTGTATGAGTTTCTTTAAAAATGTTTTTCACCTATAAATGATTTTTTGGCAAGGGCCATGTGACCACAACAAAGTCACTGGAAATCACTGAGAAAGAAAATATTTTGGTATAAGGGAGTGTAAAAAAATGACAATTTGTTGCAGTTTTTCCAAGCAAATTATAACTGCCTGTCATGCAGACAAGGGTTGCCATGGTAAGCAGTTTTCTTGAATAGGTAAACCATATAAAAGTGAGACAGACGGAGCATGTTTGAAGCTTGTGGGAAAGGGAAGTTCAGGTTGCCTGGAGCAGGAATAACTTCAGGATTTAAAATCATGGGAGAGCGCGACACCCTTTCCCCAAATGTGGTGTGGGCAAATGTCTATTTTTCTTTCTCAGGTGGTTTCTTTCTGAGATGTTTAGCATAGGAAATACTACTGTTAACGGAGTAAAAGAATCAGAGAAATATCACCAGCAGGTTAGGATTCACTGCTTGTTGGTTCTGAGGAAAACGAACGCCTCGTGCCTTCAGCGTACGTTCTTGTCTCTGTACCAAGTAGCCGGCAGAATTCCAGATACTTGGTCCTCTAGCTGCAGCGAAAAGGCAGGGTCAAATCCTCTGACTCTAATAGATAGAGTTAGGAAAATTATTTAGTAAGATATTCTCATTTCCTAGTTATCCCTAACTCAAGAACTCTCCTGTTTACATTACTGCTTCGCTTGATATCATTGAAGGAAATGGAGACATTGGTCAATATGTATCAATATATATCCTAGTTTTTAACTCTTGTACTCTCTCACTTCTAGGCCCACTTTTTTCTAGCTACACTCTTTTCTTCAGTGCTTCATCTAGCCTCACAGCTTTGATACTCTCCGTGTGCTGCTGGCTCCTTCATCCATTTTTCTTAATGTTTATTTTTATTTTTGAGAGAGAGAGTGCGTATGAGTTGGGGAGGGCCAGAGAGAGAGGGAGACAGGATCTGAAGCAGGCTCTGAGCTGACAACAGAGAGTCTGATGCAGGGCTCAAACTAACGAACTGTGAGATCATGACCTGAGCCAAAGTCAGATGCTGCTCAACCGACTGAGCCACCCAGGCACCCCAGGCTCCCTCATCTAAACAGAGAAACCTCCAGGCCAGAGCTCTCTGCCCCCATCCTCAGGTCCGTACATGCACTGTGCCTACAAACATCTCTACTTGCATGTCTAACAGATACCCTTCTCATCAATATAGTGAGCTGAGCATGAGCTAAGTTGTCCTCTTCTGCAAAAAATCTCTAAAAAATGGCAGATATTGGTAAACAATTAAAGTCATTGTAAAATTAAGGTAACTGTAAAGTAATGTGTTCAAAAAGAAAAGGGAATACACAAATAAAAAAAAAAACTCTGAGAAATCCCAGAGGATGGCAAGTAGATAGGATTTGTTGAATACTAGAAATGGAGGTGGCCTAGGAGAAAAAAAAAAATGGGAAAGCTGGTTGGGTTACCTCAGTAAGAACAGCCAGGTGAACTGACAGTGTCACCATCTGGACCATGCAGCTATGACAGGGATTTTTTGCTCCACGTAGTGTCAGGGATATGTGAGCTTGGGTAGGAGAGACATGGCCACACCCAGGGTGCTGGCGATGGCTGGGAGAAATGGAAATCATCTGTCCCCAGAAGACTAACCACACAGGTGCGTCACCAGGAAGCATGTCCCACTCCTTGTCAAAGCTCAGTGAGAACTGGCCAGAATAGCTTCTCGCCAGACTCTCCTATCCCTCCCCTTAGCAGGTCTTAGACCCCTATTGACACTGTTTGACAGGAAGTCACAGTCTCAAGGATGGACACACACGATCAAGAATCGCCAAGTACTGAGAAAAACCAAGAGCTCAAATACAAAACAGTAGGGTCAGTAAATACACATGCTTAGATTAGAACAAAAAGAATTAATGGAACAAAGAGGAAAAAGTATGAAAATAAGAATAATAAATATATTCAGAGGGATAAAGCAAAACTGAACACCCATAAAAAAAGAAGGAGAAGAAAGAAGGAAGGAGGAGGAGGAAGAGTAGAAGGAGGTGAAGGAGAAGGAGAAGGAGAAGAAGAACAGGCTGTTCGGAATCCTCCTCTGAAAGAGCTGGTCTTTTTTTTTTTTTTTTAATTTTTTTTTCAATGTTTATTTATTTTTGGGACAGAGAGAGACAGAGCATGAACGGGGGAGGGGCAGAGAGAGAGGGAGACACAGAATCGGAAACAGGCTCCAGGCTCCGAGCCATCAGCCCAGAGCCCGACGCAGGGCTCGAACTCACGGACCGCGAGATCGTGACCTGGCTGAAGTCGGATGCTTAACCGACTGCGCCACCCAGGCGCCCCTGAAAGAGCTGGTCTTAAAAGAAGCAGAGGCTCAGGAGAGATTTGCCAGTCCAGAGGAATGAGGTTTCCCCAAGGAGGTCAGCAAATAGAAAACAACAGCCTTAGGGCAGCACAGTAACTGTGAACTCTCAGAGGACTTCAGAGCCTCAGGCAGGGGCTTTAAATTGTATCTGGAATATCTGCCCTCTGCCCATGCACACCTACAGCCATCCCCTTCCTTGCCAGGGTCTCTAACAGGATGCTAGTCTTTTCTCAGGAGCCGCAACTGGATGGGGACAATCATGTTAAACATGTGACACTTATGGGATTCTCAGAAATGGAGGAAAACACTTTCAGAAAAATCAAGATGCTATGCTAATTTAAGACTGGGGACTCTGAGTGTTGAGATTTGGGGATGCCACAAAGTTAAATAAAGCTTAGGGATCCAAATATAGAAAGACATAGTTTCTCCATTATGGAGACCCAAACTAATCAGAATAAAAACAATAGTAATGACAATAAACTGTATTGATTCTTCTGTGTCAGACTCTCTGCTAAACAGTTTGCATGCTTTATTCCATTCAAGCTTTTTAGAAATCACATGAAATCAGTACGATAATTATCAATTTTCAGATGAAGAAAATGAAACTCCTAATGATAATGTGACTTATCTGAACTGGTAAGGTTTGGAGTTAGTAATTGAATCCAGATAGTTCAGAGGTCACCCACTTAAGCATTGGCTTCCTAATAGTGCTGTGAGGAAATAAACCTATTAACATTACACTCACAATATCCCCTAATCACACAGAAAACAAACTTGCGCTGACCTTCAGATTCCTGGAGGCAGTTCATGGCTACAACCTACAGAATATTAAGGCAGGAGCTCCATAGAAGGGCTTGCTGGTTAGCTGGTGTCTTGAGTCTGAGAGGTAGAAGAGGAACCAACCCTTGGAGCAGGTGTTCAGCTGGAATGAAGGGTAGGAAATACAGATTTCAGTGGGAGTACATAATTTTGCCCAGAGGAGTCTAGGAAGAGTTCTCAGGAGCAGTAATGTTTGAATAAACCCTGGATTAGGAATATGGCAAAAGAGGGCCTCAGTCAGGAAGCTTAGGTGGAAGATCTCTAGTCCCTGGGAAGATAGACCAGGGAAAAACAGGATCCCAAGTTTGGACAACTGAATTGCTCTGTATATATTATTAAAGACTGGGACTTGGAGAGATAAGACGGGAACAGAGACAAAAGGGATGTTAATAAGAAGGCAAAAATCCAGTTAATAAAACTGTGAGATAAGATCTGAGGAACATCAATCAGTAAGCTGGCTTGAGAACTTGAATTGAATTCCTTGAGAATGGAGCTAGAGATTTGACTCCCCTAAGAACAGGACTGATTGCAATGAGGGAACCTGGGATGAGCCTGTGGGGGTGTACCCAGTCACAAAAGAAGAAGAATATGAGAAAGAATAACCAGGCATCTGCCACTATCTAGTAATCTAGTTTCTGGCATTTTTTTTCTCTCTGTGTGTGTGTGTGTGTGTGTGTGTGTGTGTTTAATGTTTATTTTTTATGGAGAGAGAGAGAAAAAGAGAGAGCAAGAGCGAGCTCAAGTGGGGAAGGGGCAGGGAGGGAGATAGAGGATCTGAAGCCGCTCTGTACTGAGAGCAGAGAGCCCAATGTGGGACTCGAACTCACAAACCATGACATCATGACCTGAGCTGCAGTTGGCTGCTTAACTGACTGAGCCACCCAGGCACCCCTCTCTACGTGTTTTTAACTGTTATGTAAAAGTTTCTCCTTCTTCAGTACCCAACACAATCACACACACACACACACACACACACACACACACACACACGCACGCACACACACACACAAAACCTCTGGTTGATGACTGAATGTTATTTTCTTTGTTGTTTTAAATCAGGTAGCATTGTTGAAGTATTAAGAGATGAAATTCTTTTGCCCTGTCTAAAGTTGGAGGTAACATGAAACTTATATGGATTTATGTAGATCATCTTTAATGGGTGTCTTAGTAAAGACAATACTAAGAAATACTAAATACTAAATAGAAATACTCAGAAATACTAAAAGGTAATGATATATAAAATTGACTTCTTACAGAATATAACATGAAGGACTAGACATCCAACTCCAAAACTTGGATTTATAGTTTTTAATATTTAAGAAATTTGTCTTTTATCTGTTTTTAATTTGGTAGAGCATTTTTTAATTGATGGTATCCTTGCCTCAAGAACTTATTATAGAGTCAAGAGAGTCTTCTCTGAGGAAGTACATTTTGCTCAAAGTTGGCCCTCAACAGCAAAACTGACTAAACTTGTACGTGTTTTTACATCTAGTATATACCATGCAGGGCTAGGCTCTTTGTGTCCTGGGTCCTGAAGCCACTACTGCCTTTGCTTCTGTATTTACATTCCCGAAAGGGACTTTGTCTCTTCACCTCTACCTGGAGGAACAATAGGGCACTTCTCAGGGAATCACAATTTGCCGGTAATATTATGAAGTTAATAGTATAGAAATTTACATAACCATGGACAGAAAGAAATAAGGAAAATTGCTAGGAGAGGTCTATGACTGTAATTTGTTTTTGTATTGACTTCCAATGTGTGAACTATGATGGCAGAGTCTGTCTTTCTTTCTAGGATATGTGTTAATGTGCCTAAAGGCTAGTAAGCATTGAGTGCATTTAATATGCATGATAAATAGAGGCATGAAGCCACCAATTTTGCTTAAAAAAAGGTTTATTTATTTTTCTAAAAGTGAAAACTTGTCCATAAATGAAACTTGAAGAAACACACTGTTAGTCTGAAATCCTTTGATGTAGGAAATTATTAATAATAGATCAGATTCTGTAGAAAAGAATACACAAGTCACTTACTAGGTGACTCTATACCACTCTCCCTACACACTATAAGCCCTTTTCCTGCTGGAAATAGAGGGGAAAGGATTGGGAAGGAACAGACCTCTGGGCACCAAGTGCAGTGCAGAACCCCATGAAGCTACCAACCCTAAAATCCACATGTTGAATGAAACAAGTAAGAAAAGATGATGGCAGTCAGCTTTCTAAACTGTTTGTCCTGAACCTTACTCTTCATAAAATTAAGGCCACTTTTTGGGGCGCCTGGGTGGCGCAGTCGGTTAAGCGTCCGACTTCAGCCAGGTCACGATCTCGCGGTCCGGGAGTTCGAGCCCCGCGTCAGGCTCTGGGCTGATGGCTCAGAGCCTGGAGCCTGTTTCCGATTCTGTGTCTCCCTCTCTCTCTGCCCCTCCCCCGTTCATGCTCTGTCTCTCTCTGTCCCAAAAATAAATAAACGTTGAAAAAAAAAAATTAAGGCCACTTTCTGATTCAGTTTGCTCTTTTTCCTATGTTCGGTGAAACTTAGCCAGCACTTGACCCATAATTTTCCAGGTATTGTCCTTTCATTCTGTTCAATCCTTTTACCTTATGGCTCCAAAAGAAGGAGAACATTTTTACTTTGTCTTCATCATCTAGCATGCCCAAATGTGAGTTTTATAAATTGTTAAATATATTCTATAAATATTTTTGGTATATACACAATACTTAGTAAAAATATTAAATATATATGAAATCAAACCAGCTGTTTTTCTCCACTTCTGAGTTATACCGCCAGGTATTTACAAGTCCAAGGCCACTGCGTTATGGTAATATGTCCAACAAACTGGCAAAAAAGCGTGTTGGCTAAATATAAGGCTAGAAGAATGAACTGTTATTAAGACCAATGTTATTTCTTGGGACTTTGAGGGCTCATTTCCTCACTGACATTGATGGTTTTCTGCTGTGGGAGATTAATATTCCTAATCTGTTTAGACCAAAGGTACTGGTGAAGCCAAAACTGAGTTTTATATTTGATACAACAACCCAGTTTGGCATAGAAGAAAACCCTACCCTGTACCACTTTCTGAGTGCCAGTATCTTGTCACACCGGAGACTCCCCACAGATGTGTGGTTGGAGCCCAGCAACCTTTGGTGTCATCTGGAAAAACAAATGCAAGTATAGAGTTATGCCAGGGTACTTTCCAGTCACTCATCCAGTAAGCCTTAACTGAATATCCACCGTTTACAGAATATATTACTACTTGGGTGACTAAAGACACAGCCATTCTTGTTGGATTTGAATCCAGCATGTTGAGGCCAGCACATATTTTGAGCGTGTGAACTTATTTGAGTTATTTATAACTTGGCTTTGGTTGATTTTCAAATTTTTGTTTTTATTAAACATAGTATATATGAGGTGGTACTTAATTTGATTTTTTAAAAAAATTTTAATGTTTTTTATTTATTTTGAGAAGGAGTCAGAATGAGTTGAGGCGAGGGGCAGAGAGAGAGGGGGACACAGAATCTGAAGCAGGCTCTAGGCCCTGAGCTGTCAGCACAGAGCCCGACGCAGGGCTCGAACTCACACACTGTGAGATCATGACCTGAGCCAAAGCTCGGAAGGAAGCCCAACCAACTGAGCCACCCAGGCTGCCCACTTAATTTGATTTCTTAAAGCTATGGTAAGAATAGTTTCCCAGATGGGTATTAATTAGCATTGATAAATTGAAACTTGTGGCCAACTTTCATTTTTACAAAACTCCCACTTACTGCTAAAGGTTTTTTCTTTCCTGTGTCTTCATGGAACTCAGTATGTCTATAAGAAACCTACATCTCTTCAACAAAACAAATTCCATACTTAATTACTTGTTTTAGCTCACGCAATTCCTTTTTATTCAGGATTATTGAGCCTTTTCTAAGATTGTGCTGTTGAGTGTATTTTGTGTGAGAACTCCTGATAAATTAGTAATTGAGAAGGTAACTACTTGGAGCTTCTGCTCTCATGGTATTACCTGCTTTGGACCACAAATGTGGAGTTATTGAATTAACAATGACACAGGTTTCTTTAGCAAATAATAGTACATTATTTTTTGTTACACACTGTAATGGGAAAGTCTTTGTATGCATAACAAAGTGGGCATGGCTTCAGATTTATCTTCTGCAAATTCCAAAATTAAGGTCATATTTTTTGAATTCAATGTTTCCAGTGGCATTTGTCATGCTCACTTTTTCTCTTCATAGTAACCAAGAGTAACATGCTTGCTTAAAAGCCCCAGGTTTGGACATTGAGCTGGCAATACGGTGTTTATTTCCTACCTGCAATATAATGAAAAAGAAGTCAAAAGGTTCAACTTCAAGAGTCTGGATAGCTCATTACATTTTTCCAAGCATTTGCTTCCTTGTCTTCAAAATGGAGGCGATAATGTCATTCTTGTTTGTGAGGATTAAATGTGATAATGGATGTAAAATTATTCATAACTATAAAGTGGGTATAAATATGGGTTATTACTAGTCTTTTAGCAGCTATATTAAAGGTGGAGGTGCTTCCTCAAATTCCTTGTAATCTTCTCATGGATTAAAGGCAAAATTTCCTCCATTCAGTCACAAATATGTCTGGTGACGGTGCTGTGATATTTATGTTTCATTCCTATATGTGGAACCCTGATTAAACCTACAGACTGTATTTTCACTTATAACCCCCCTGTGTCTGATGATAGGAACTCCCCGTCTGTCTTTAGCAGAAAGATAATTATTTATGCCAGAGTGTAGAGTGTGATGTTTGGGAATCTTACATGTTTTACTGTGTACTTGAATTCTAACAATGGAAATAGAAAAATGGAAGGGATTTCAAGATGGATTCTGGGGAGTGATCAGACAAGCATGCTTTTATGCCATTTCCATCATTTTGAATTTTAAATCACCTTTTAAAGGGCACTAACGCATTCTTGCAAATTAGTCTGCTCTCCAATTAATGCACCCAACATGACAATAAGACCGGTTTCAGCTTGGCTAAGCAAACCAGTCAACCAGGAGTGTGTGACTTGAGGACTTGGAAAGCTTGTTTGAGTCCATATTTCTTTCCCCCTCCCTCCTCTGGGGCCCTTTTAACAGCTTAGATCTAATTAGGCCAGTTAATCCATCTAAACTCAGTGGATAGAAGAGTTTCTATCAAAACCCACCCACTACTTGTAACAATATGAAAATATGTTCCAATATTGCCAAATCTAATTGCTACATGAACAATGGCAGTGCACTTCTTAATCTAAATCAGTGTGTCCAATAGAAATATATTGTGAGCCACATATGTAATTTTAAATTTTCTAGTAGCCACATTATAAGAAAGCAAAAAAAGAAAAGGTAAAATTGACTTTCACATATTTTATTTAACCCATTAGGTGAAAATATTATCATTTCAACATTCAATCAAGATAAAACATTGTTAGTGTGACAGTTTACATATTTTTGCACATCTTCAACATCCAATGTGTTTTTTTATACTTCTGGCACATCAGAATTTGGATGTTTCAAGTGCTCAGTAGCTACATGTGGCTAATGGCTACCGTATTTGGCAGACCAGGTCTAGATCATGGGAATTCTTTCCTTGATAAGCCCATTCTATGACATTTACCGATACACTGAAGGTTTCTTCTTTGTCTCTTGATTTTCCAGACCATGCACATTTTTGACATGCATTAAATTTTATAAAAGTAGACTGCAAATGGTAGTGATGAGAAATGCCAGGTTTTATTACAAGAAAGTGTTCATAAATAGAAATGACTTTGTGTTTTCAATCAAAAAGTAAATAATGCTTGCATGAAAATATGGGCATCAGATTTTCCAAAGGAAAATTGAAGAGTGGGGTGCAAGAAGAAACCAATTATGTACTTTATGAAGGTAGAGATGTGCGATTTCCCAAGTTCCTATAGAAAAATAGTGATTTTGAGCTATAAGAGATGTTAAGCCATAGTAAGAAATAGTCCTTTGTGGTTTTCTTGTCTGAAAGAATTTATTAAATGCCTGCCTTTGGGTGGTTAGAATTGAACACCATACCAATGAGAATTGCCCCTGCCATATTGGAGCTTTTGAATTAAGATAGGCCACAAGAATGCAAATGTACAGATTTATGGATTTTCTAAAATGTTTGCTTTCTTACCACACTCAAAATGATTTTCTTTCTTAATTTTGCCTTGTTTGAGGCAGGTTTTCTTTCCCTTTACTTTTGTTTACTTGAATTGGCATAATCTTGAGGGAATAGGAAAATGAGTAGGGAGACTGAATACCCAGGAAATCTTTCATATCCATGGAAGAGGAAATGTATCCTTAATGTTTCTTTAGGCCTTCCTTCTTCTAATTTCTAACATCTTGTAACTTTAATGGATATGACACTTGAGACACAGATGCAGAGATTATGCCAGAAAAAAGTGTTTTCAGCACCGCTGACATGCCTGGGACCAGGCTGAGTCTGTGGTCCAGGAGTTCCTTGGCAGGTGGTCTCAGAACCATGAAGAGCATCTTGTCTCCAGCCCAGTTTCTTTTGAGGATGCATCTGCCCATGGGAGGGGGAATATTGTGTTCATGTATCTTAAGGCATGTGAAAACATATTAATAGATAGTTGTAATTATTATCATTATTACAGAAAATATTTTGTCTATAGATTTTAGAAATAGTCAAAATAAAAGTATATGTATTATATATACACTTATTTATATATGAAGTTACTATGGGTGATTCACTATAAAGATATGTTTCTTATGTACATATTGTATATAGTATATACTAAATTACTAAATATATATAAAATAATTCACCATCATTTAAAAATTAGTTTATTTATCTTTAAAAGCTGATACAAGTATTGATCCACTATCTTTTGCTCAGTTTAATGTGTATAAATATTACCTGAGGTGCATGATATATATTGATTTCCAGAGCTTTACTCCCAGAGATTCAAATTCAGTAGGTCTGATGTGGGATCTGAAAGCATTCAGACTCTCTCAGGTGATCTTGAAGATTACGCTTAGGGAAATGTGTCTCTATCTGGATTAGCATCCATCAGAATTATCTATATAGGTGTAGGGGATTGCTACCTTTATAGATGGATTAATTCTTGCCAGCAATGCTGATAAGCTTAAGGTCAAATCAGCTAATAAGTGTTAGTTCCTTGTACAGGCAGGATTTGATTAACTGATGCTTTTAATATTTTAAAATACTGTACTGTCTAACTCAGGCACCTTAAAAAAATCAATAAATAATTTGCATTTTAGAAAGAGCAATGAAAATGTTTAATACAAAAACATTACAGTCATTGGTCATGAAAAATGCTTGTTTCTTTTTAAGTGTTAACTGTGAAAAGTAGAAAAGAATACAGGTACTTTTTCTAAATATAAATTAGTCCTCTCAGGAGTCTATTTTGTATTTGCTAAGGTATTCCTTGATTTACATTATTAAAGAAATGCTCTTATTGTTTGAAATGAAAAATTACCCCATTCCCTACTAAAAATAGCAACATCTTTTATCTTCAAATATATTATGCAGAAATATCTATGTGATAGATTTTATCAGCCCAGCTCCATCTGTCAACAGGTAGTTTTAAGCATTGGCTTCTAGGCAGCATTGGTGACAGGCTCTGATAATTTGATATTGTTCCTCTGAGCAAAACTGGGAAGCTGCAGGTATATTTTAAAGCCTCATAGCTGAACCTGGTTGTACCTTCCTTTACTTGAAAATTTAAGTTGTAGTAGCCTTTGAGTCATCATGTTTGTTGAGAAATTATATGTCTCATAGTGGAGACAAGAATCCTAGTAACTGAATACTGACACCAAAAAGAGAAATTCTACATTTCTCTATTATAGAAAATTACTATCCGTATTGTTCACATAAAAAGTAATGAAAATTAAAATATATTTGTATCTTGGGGCGTCTGGGTGGCTCAGTTGTTTAAGCATCCGACTTGGGCTGAGGTCAGGATCTCATGACTTGTGGTTGGAGCCCCACGTCAGGCTCTGTGCTGAAAGCTCAGAGCCTGGAACCTGCTTCAGATTCTGTCTCCCTCTCTCTATGCCCCTCCTCTGCTCTCACTATGTCTCTCTCTCTCTCTCTCTCTCTCTCTCTGTCTCTCTAAGATGAATGAACACTAAAAAAAATTATAAAAAATATATATTTGTATCTAAATTGTATTATATACTAAATACACAAAATATTATATACTAAATTAAATAATTTACATTTAATATGAGTAGTTAAGAGTATTTATTTTATACCTTCTCTGGGTAAAAATGGGAAAATCTCTATTTGCCAAAGAAGACTAGAACAAAACATTCACAGTTCTTAGTATCTGAACTCACACCTGGAATGGACCATAAGTCTAACAACATCTAGCTCTAGAATTACCATCAAGTGTATGTATGTTAACTAACTGAAATTTAAATAAAAACTTGGAAAGTGAAAAAAAGAATTACCATCAAATGTATTCATAAGAACAAAACTTAATTTTGTTCATGAATATTAGGTTAAGAAGAAAACAGAAATTACAACCATATTTAACAAGTGTCTCTAAACTGACTCAAAATTGAGCATGTAGAAAACTAAGCCAAAAGGCTTACAACTTTATTTTGTAAGACTGGTTGAATTCTTTTTCTGATTATAAATAATTACATGCTGATTATTTTTTAAAAAACATGGAAAGCCAAGAAAAGATAAAAAAAAAAAAAAACCAAACAGAATCCATGGTCTACAATGCAGAGATAATTCCTATTAAAATGTTTCATTTCTGTACATATAAAAAGTACACATAAGTATTTTTACATGATTCATATATACCATTTTATGTACTATTTTAATAAATCTGAACTCTAAAACCCCTCTAAATTGTCTTATGTCACTCACCATTGTAGTTTAACTTTTTAATGTTATATAATATGCCAAAGAATTGTTGTAATTGATTGAATACTTTAATTTGAGACATTTAGGGCCTCAAGTTTTTACTGTTATAAATAATGCTGTGATAAATACCTCTATGGGTTTGTCATTATCCACATTTCTGTAGGAAAACCCTTATGAATAAGGCAAAAGTATGAATGTTTCTCTGCCCCTTACTATGTATTGTCACATCCATATTGTTACACAATATATGTTGCCTCACAGTGCACAGCATCTATTGATTTCCATGAAGATTGTGCCAATTTAAACTTACACTCCAGTGTTTCTAAGTTCTGGTCTGATCACACCTCAAGAGAATGCTGAATTTCAATACATTTTTGTATGTGAGAGTATTATTCCAGTGGTCTTTAAAAGCAGCAATTAAATGAGGTCAAAAGGAAGAGCCTGACTTAATCTGTGAAAAATATGACTTTACTGTTAATTAACTGACCCCAAAGCTTAGTGATATTTTTCCTGATTAGCTCTTAGACCCTGAACTTTCCCTTGTGCTTATGCAAGTCAGGCTAATAGGGAACATGTAATGACAATCATTAATTGCATCGGGTATTTCAAATCAAAGGTATAGTCATTACCCATTTTCCTTTTTGTTTTGTAAAACTTGCAGTTTTCTGAGGGATTGACTGTGGCTGTTATTATCTCTTTGCCCTTGTCATATTTTATAAGAGACACATATACACAGAGACATTTGCCAAAGATAAAATGGGTCAAGGGCATCTTTCTTTGGATTGCAAAGTTATGGTATACAGTGTCCAGTGTTTAACGATGTGGTATTATTTGTTGATCACCCTCTCTCTTGCTGCCATTTCACTTAATATGATGAGCCTGATGTAGGAATTATAGAGAAAAAAACAAACAAAAACCTGAGTTGAGTGTTGACCACCCTGTGGATCCAGAGTAAGAGGTTTAAAGTTGTATAATATTTAGTGCTGGTTAATGAAATTATAACATATACCTGGTTAGCTCATTAGCATCACCCATGTTGTGCCCTTGGTCTATAAACAGATTTGTCAGTGTTTTACTCCTTTGTCTGCTCTGACATCCCCAAAGTACTTGATCTGTTATGTTTGTGGAACTTACCTGAATAGGTTCTAAGTGGAGCTGTGAAGTATAATCAGTAGATTTACTATGGTTCTGAAAGCTCTTAACAGTTACTGTGTGAGGTACCAGACTCCAGGGTCGTATATCCAATGCCTACTTGACATATCTACCTGAAGGTCTCATCTCAAACAGTATGAACGTTTATCCCTAAACTCATTTCATCTGCCACTTTATCCATCACAGCTGTTAGCAACTATATCCTCTCAAATTTTAGTTCAATAACCTCGTAGTTATCCTGGACTTCTCTTTCTCTTGTACCCAACACCTAATGCTGGAAGGAATCCTGTAGTTCCAGAACTCCATAATTTCTCACCACTTCTGCTCCCACCCTGATCCAAGGCACCATCATCTCTTAGCTGAATTACTGTCAGGTGAGACAGATCACATCACTCCCTTCTCAGAACTCTACAGTTCATTGCTCTCTGTTTCATTCAGAATAAAGAAAAAAATCCTAAAGTGATCAACCCCTGTTTTCACCTCCTTTCCTGCATTGATCCTCGTACTTCACTTTGGAGTCATTCTGTCATCCCTTGTTTATCTCTGTCTCAGGGTCTTTGCACTAGTGGTTCTCTCTGCCTGGAATGCTCTTTCTCCAGGTAACCAAGTAACTAAACTCTCACCTTCTTCACTTTTTGCAAAGAAGCCATCATCTTGGGGCGCCTGGGTGGCGCAGTCGGTTAAGCGTCCGACTTCAGCCAGGTCACGATCTCGCGGTCCGGGAGTTCGAACCCCGCGTCAGGCTCTGGGCTGATGGCTCAGAGCCTGGAGCCTGTTTCCGATTCTGTGTCTCCCTCTCTCTCTGCCCCTCCCCCGTTCATGCTCTGTCTCTCTCTGTCCCAAAAATAAATAAACGTTGAAAAAAAAAAATCTGTCCCAAAAATAAATAAACGTTGGAAAAAAAAAAAAAAAGAAGCCATCATCTTAACAAGTACTACTCTGACCACCCTATTTAAATGGCACCCCAGTACTTTGGGTCCCCATTACTGTACTTCTAATTTTATCTAAAGCACCTATCTCCTTCTAGCCTACTATGTGATATTTACTATTTCTGTTGTTTGTTGTCTGTCTCTCCCATTAGAAACTAAGCTACATGAAGATAAGGATCTTTGCTTGCCTTGTTCATTAATAAAAATTCCAAAAGCCTAAGACAGTGCCTGCACGTGAAAAGGAGTTGAATAAATATTTGATAAGCCAAAGCCTCCCCAAACCAATTAAAATAAATAAAAATCCTGAGACTACAAATTAATCCTTAAGTTGATTATTAGCTTCATTGGTGATGTATGGAGACAGAGCTGCATAAAAATGTGCCCCTGCCTTTTCCTTTTTGGCCTACATGCTCTTGTTTCTCTTTGCTACTACTCATTATTTCCTTAGATTTTCATCCCAGTTCCTGCCTCCAAACCTGCTCCATCAAGACCAATAATAATGCCCATCTTGGAAAATTCTCATCTTCCTCATCTCTCAGAAGCATTGAAAATAGTTATATTCCCATGGATTCTGTATCATCTGTAGTCTCATGCTTCCCCCTACCTTGAGTTTCCTAGATGGTTCCCTACCTTCTTTATGCTTAGCCTCTAAATATTGAAAAGCTCCAGAACTCTGTTCTAGGCATTTCTTCTTCCCTATTGCTTGACCATTTCTGCACTTTGAATTCCATCTATGTAGTTATTACCACTAAATGTCTATTTCCAGACTTGGCTTGAGTGACACATTCATATGGAGAACTATCTACTTGACACCAACATTTAGATGTCTAAAAGGCAACTTTTAGTTAACAGAGTTAAAACCATACTCTTGACCCACTGCTGTATTCCTCTTCCTAACTGTATTTTCACTCTGAGTAAATGCCACCATCCACTACCCATTGTTGAAACCAGAAAACATGGCAGTCATCTTGATTCGTCTGTCTTTTGCACCTGTGCCCCAAATGGACACACTGTAAGTCTTTTAAGCTTTATTTCTTATATACTCCAAATCTACCACTTGTTAACCAGTTCCACTGCTACCATCACTGCTCATTTAGGCGACTTTGGGAGTCTTCTACCTGTTCTCTTTGCTTCCATTTGGAGTCTTTATAATTCATTGTCTCCCCAGTAAGAATAAAATCAGATCATGATACATCCCTGCTGAGCTTTCCAAAGGCATCCTGTTGTATTTAGAATAATTTTGAAGTCTTTACTATGTTCTGTAATATGCACCTGCTACCTCCCTTTCCACCTCTAAACCTCCTCTCATACCATCCTCTAGCACACTTGCTATGCTCCAACCACCTTGGTCTTCTTTCTGTATTTTAACTGAATAAACTTTTTCCCTCCCCAGTGGACATCAAATACATGTTCTTTTACCTGGAGAACTCTTTGTTACTTCAACTGAACCTAAATATTACCCTCTCAGAGAGAACTTCTCTGACCACTCACTCTGGACAGAATTGCCTGCCCCCATCAATTACCATTTTAAAGTTTTTTCTGACACTAGAGCACAGACTCTTGTCCCCTGCTGGATTGACAGTGCTTTATACAATATTTGGCACTATCTCCTTAGACATGGTGTGCAACAAATATTTTTTAATAGATGAATAGATAATTAAAAGACTGAATAAATTTGCTACAGTTAAACATTTTACTGGCTGAGCATTTATTTGGCTTAAAAACCTACTAATTTCAGGCAGTTGTAAGGTCCTTTTTGTACACATACCTGAGCCCTTGTCCAATTTATACATTGTTCAGGTAACTAGATATTGCTGGGTTTCTTTTTTGCTTTTTTGTTTCTACAGAGGAAGAAATTGAGATACAGATTGATTGCCCAACATTACTGGTATCTTCTATCCAAGACCATTAAATCTTTATTCAGAATTGTTAATGAAACTCTTGGCTCACCTCCAACCAATTGGCCACACTTCCTGAATAGAACCAATTTACTTGTGTAAGAGAACAAAACAGTGTGCACGGGACTCTATTTGGTTTCCTCTTTCTTTCTTTCTTTCTTTCTTTCTTTCTTTCTTTCTTTCTTTCTTTCTCCCCCCCTCTTTCTTTCTCAAAGATATATATGTATATATACATACACATGTACGTATACATAGTCTTTTGCTATCCTTTCTATCTTCGAGAACTATGGTGCTAATGTTAACTGAATCCTTTGAGGACTACAGAATAAAAATTTTAGAAAGACAACCAAGAAGCAGGTTGTCATTTGGATAAAACTTCACTATTCAGTCTTTGGGCAGAAATGTGGACAGATCACTGCCACTTACTGTGTTAAAATACTGTCTTTTTTCAGAGAAGTGAACCCAAGTAATTCCGCTAAAATTTAAATAACATTTCATTTAATAAGCAGATTGATTTAAGACTGTATTTACCCTATAATGATGACCAACTTCCTCATAGAGTAAATCCAACAAGAGATATGACATTATCTTAACTAGCATTATCCAATAACTATCCGTCAAAGGGAGGAATAATTAAAATAATCAAAGGCAAACTTGCCAAAACACTTCAAGGGTGATCAGAGAGCCTATCTTTAGCAGATGAAAAAATGTGGCTACTCAGAAGTTACTGTAACCAGAGGCTGGGATGAAAGCACATATTGGTGAGACAAAAAATTTACCACAGAAATGATTGAATAGAAACATGAAAGAAAGCACACTAAGCATCCAAGCCTAGATCTAATTGCAAAGAAGAACCATTCCATGAAATGCAATTAAACTTCTAGAGAGATCAAAGCATTCTTCCACACAGGAGGTGTAAGGGCAAAGAAATATTCTCCTTACAATTAAGAAACACTACCAAATTTTAGAGGAAAAGAAAATCCAAAATATCTCATAAGATTTAAAAGAAAAAGGTAAAATGAACATATAGGACAGTTTGGTTGTTAGGACGGCACAAGCATAAAACATAAATAAATGCAATTAGCCTCAGATACTCCAGCTGGTAAAATAAATTACCTTGCATTGTAATTAAATGTCATCTAAAAGCATCTTTATAATAGTAGTTACTTCATTTTATAATATTTTTGAAAATTAAATTTACAACACTGAGTAGAAATGATTCATAATTCTCTATTGTGCTCAAATACAGACACAGTATTCATGGACGATTGTGCATTTGTAATGCTATTCTTTTGAATTGCTTGAAACATTTGAAAGACAATGAACTTCCCTACTCCATGCAAGGTAAAATGGAGGCACATGTTTTGTACATAGATTATATATAGTGATGCCTTCCTCAATGAGAGTTTTTCTTTCCCCAAATCCTAGTTAATTTGAATTTGTCTTTTGTTTCCAGTTTTATTCTAATAGGAAAGAAAGCAGGGGAAGTATAAATGTTGTTGTTGCTGTTTGTTGCCATAGAAGCCTCTGGGAGCTAACAGGCTAGGAGCCCCAGTGTCTGATTCTGTCAGGAGAAAAGGTCTGGGGCCTGTGTCAGCAGGGCAGATGACTAGTGGCTTAGCAACAAGGCACCATGCACTGTATGACACCCACCCAACCTTAGATTGTGTATAGAGAAAGGAGTTTTGAAAGTTATCTACTCAATTATATCTCGCAGCTTAAAATACAGTTTCCCAAGGCTTTCCAACAATTAAAGGGCTTTTGTGTCTGGGACCAGGTAGGTTCCTAAGGCAGGAGATAATAGCGTTATGTCATAAAATCAGAAAGTCATGGGAAATGAAATAAAACAATCCTCTTAGCAGGTATTTTCTTTCCACTAGAACACTTTCAGGTATTTTGTTAAAATCAGGAAAACAAATTTCTGAAATGCTTATAGCAGGCATGAGATTCTAAATGAAAATAAACTGAACAGTTTAGTATTATTTGGTGTGTAAGGTATATACAAGTTGTTGATGTTAACTTTACATCTTTTACTATCTTTTTGTGATGCACATACATAAGAATTTTAATAGATTAACATGAGCCTTCTTATACTAGTTTTCTACTCCAACAAAGGGTTTTGTTATAAGGCTAGTGGGGACCAAAATTTTCCTGATTAGGAAAACAAGCTAATATCATGATTTTTCAAGGGAAAGAATGGACTAATATTTCCAGTTTATAACCGGCATACATATCTAATAAAAACAGGTGTTCCATATTCTGAACCACATTGCTTTTCTCTCTTACAAGCAAATTAGTACATGTCTATTCTAGCAAACTGATTACTTCTGCAAAGAAAAAAAGAAAGAAAGCCTAGCAAATTAAGATTTTGAATTTCAGATTTTAATTTTCAGTAGCAGTAGAAGAGGGAGACTTAATTTGAAATTCCCTTGAACCTATTTCCACTTTAACAGTATGACTTGATATTTCTGTTTTTAAACTTTGTTATATTCTGTTTAAATCAGTTAAAAGTTGTTTCACAAATTTAATTTAAAATAATTATAACTCAAATTATAGGAGGCACATGGTGATTGAAAGTAAAGTAAATGGGAACAGTATTTCACAGCGTTTATTTACCCAGAGCTACAGCTCTGCAAAAATGGAGATTTTCCCCCCAATTCATTTTCCGAGCAGAAAGTGGCATTACTGTCTCCAAGATGTATTCTTAGAGGAGAAAAGCAAGGTTCAGAGTTTGTGTATTGTGTGCTCCTTATGTATTAAAGGGTTAGGATAAATAACATACTTATATTTACTTTCAAATGCATAGAGAGACCCTGGAAAGATACCAATGGCAAACAGAGCATGAAACAACAAGAGGAACATAGAGATCTCAGGTTTAGAGGAACACTCCTGAAACTCACAGTGGAGCAGTTGATGACCTTTCAAAAACCATGCTGGAGGAAGGAGATGACCTCGCTTAGAATGAATTTAGAGTGATGGTAGATATCAGAACTCAGAAATAAGGAGGTTGAAATAGCACCCCCAGCACACTAGTATGCATTCCTGTGCAACATATAGTGGAGTTTCAAGAGAACCAGGAGAGTTCCTGGAGAAGTGTGGGATGGAGGGGTCCCACTGACACAGGATGAGAAGAAACTGAAGATGATAGGACCCCATGTGGAATTGTTGCATGCCAGTATGCCTGAGTCTATGTAGATTCAAGCACATATAGGTCTCTTTCCAGACTTCAAGTTAAGTATTTCTGTTAAAATTCTGAGTTGGTGAACACAATGTATTTAGGTATGTAATGTAACAGACAAGGTATTGTTAATAGAAAAGGTAATAGGAAGAATTGGCAACCACATGCCCCTTCATGGAGTGGGGGTGGAGAACACAGTAAAGAGAAAGAATGTAAGAATCATGATTGGCACATTCCCAAAGATGACAGAGAAAGCAGCCATTACAAGCTAGAGCAGTTTTTGCTTCTCATGGTGTAAGCTCCCTTGTGGAGCAAGAAAGAAATCAAATGATCCTCAGAAGATAATAGGGACCCATTGACTCGAAGGGCAATGATGCCTGTTTGATAATGGGTAAAATCACTTTTTCTTCAATATGAATTTTGACTCTACTATTTCTGAATTTCTTTTACATTTGAAATAGAACCTACCTTCTGAAGTCAAATATTAAAAGAAAATCACCAAGAATGCCACATAGATTGAGAGGATCCAAGAAATAAAATGTTTTCTTGAGACAGATGGTAGAAATGACCCTAGGGTTGGAGAAGCTTGGGAAAGGGGGTTCCTGCAGACCTTCCTGAGAATCTGAGGGAGGTGAGCCAGGTTAGAAGGGGAGAAGCATTTGGAGTACCTTGATTTTGTGAATATTATGTTTCAAAGTGCCTTCCATTGTCCCCTGGTGAGCTGGGTCCACATCTTAGTTTTGAAACTGACCTATACCTGTACAGCCTGGTCCTTTGATTTTTTAGTGTGGGAGGAGGGCTGGAGAGCCAAGAGAAGACAGATTTTTTTCCCTGCCCTCTCCCCTCTTAGACTCCAACTCAGAAGGAACATCTCCCTATCATGTGGATGATGACTACCTATAGAGTCCTCCAACCCATAAATAAAGTATGTATATCTATATATTAATTTTTTTGTTTTTCTCTTTATTTTTTTAATATGAAATTTATTGTCAAATTGGTTTCCATACAACACCCAGTGCTCATCCCAACAGGTGCCCTCCTCAGTGCCCATCACCCACTTTCCCCTCCCTCCCACTCCCCCATCAACCCTCAGTTTATTCTCAGTGTTTAAGAGTCTCTTATGGTTTGGTTTTTAAAAATTTCTCTGAGCAGTGTTTTGTCATTTACAGTGTACAGTTTACTTTCGCATCTTCTATCAGATTTAACACTTACAATACTTAGTGTACTATTTCATATTTTTTTTCGTGTCAATATTTTTAAATTTCCTTTTCTAATTGTTCACTGCTAGCAAATGGAAATACAGCTGATTTTTGTACACTGATTTTATGTCTGTCACCTTATTAAACACATTCATTAGTTCTAGTACTTTTTTGAAATTCTGTCAGATTTTCTACGTAAATGTGATGCCATCTATGCATAAAGAGAGTATTGCTTCTTACTTTTCAATCTGGATACTGTTCATTCATTTTTATTACCTTAATGCATTGGCTAAGCATTTTAATATAACAGTGAATAGATGTAGTGACAGCTGAAATACTTGTCTTGTTTTTGATCTTAGGGGAAAGTATTCATTCTTTCACCATTAAATGTGTGCTAGCTATAGGTTTTTCATAGATGCATTATATTAGATTGAGGATGTTCCATTTTATTCTTAGTTTTCTGACAGATTTTATTGGCCATAGATGTTAGATTTTGTAAAATGCTTTTCTGAGGTTGAGATTATCAGATAATTTTTTCTTTTTTAAAATTTGTTAATACAGTGAATTACATTCATTAATTTTCAAAGGTTAAACCAACCTTGCATTCCTAAAATTAACCCCACTTGATTATGATAATATTTCTTTTGCATAGTGTTGGATTCAATTTGCTAAAAAATTTTGTTTAGAATTTTTGTGTGTATGCTCATGAGAGATATTGATCTCTGGCGTTCATTTCTTGTAATGTCTTTTTATGATTGTGATTATCAAGGTAATGCTGGCCTCATGGGATTAATTGAATTAGTTGAAAATCTCTTTTCAGTTTTCTGAAAGAGTTTTTATAGAAATGGTATGATTTTTTCCTTGAATGTTTGGTAGAAATCACCAGCAAAGCTATTTGGATCTGGAGCTTTGAGGGAAAGTTTTTGCATATAATTTCAATTTCTTTAATGCGTCTAATCAGCCATAGCAACTTCTTACTAGACATGCCTCTGGAGACAAGGGACACAAAAGCAAAAATGAACTATTGGAACTTCATCGATATAAAAAACTTCTGCCCAGCAAAGGAAGCAATCAATAAAACTAAAAGGCAACATACAGAATGGGGAAAGATATTTGCCAATGACATATCTGAAAAAGGGTTAGTTTCAAAAATCTGTGAAGAACTTATCAAACTCAACACCTAAAAAACAAATAATCTAGTTAAAAAATAGGCAGAAGACATGAATAGACATTTTTCAAAAGAAAACATACTAATGGCCAACAAACACATGAAAAGATGTTCAACATAACTCATCCTCAGGGAAATACAGATAAAAACTACAATGAGAGGGGCACCTGGGTGGCTTAGTTGGTTGAGCGCCTGATTTCGGCTCAGGTTATGATCTTGTGGTTCATGAGTTCTGGTCCTGTGTTGGGCTCTGTACTGACAGCTCAGAGCTTGGAGTCTGCTTCAGATTCTGTGTCTCCCTCTCTGCCCCTGCCCCGCTTATACTCTGTCTCTCTCTTTCTCTCTCTCTCAAAAATAAATGAAACATTAAAAAAATTAAAAAAAAATACAATGAGGTACCACCTCATACCTGTCAGAATGGTTAAAATTAACAACACAGGTAACAACAGATGTTGGCAAGGATGCAGAGAAAGGGGAACCCCCTTACACTGTTGGTGGGAATGCAAACTGTTGCAGCCACTCTAGTATGGAGGCTCCTCAAAAAATTGAAAATAGAACTACCATACAACCCCACAATTGCACTACTAGGTATTTACCCAAACAAAAATACTGATTTGGAGGGCACATGCACCCTGATGTTTATGGAAGCATTATCAGCAGTAGCCAAAATATGGAAAGAGCCCAAATGTCTGTGCCACCAACTGATGAATAAAGAAGATGCCATATGTCGTATGTGTGTCTGTATACTCTCTCTCTCTCTCTCTCTCTCTCTCTCTCTCACACACACACACACACACACACACACACACACACACAGAATATTACTCAGCCATCAAAAAGAATTACATCTTGCCATTTGCAGTGATGTGGATAGAACTAGAATGTATTATGCAAAGTGAAATAAATCAGCCAGAGAAAGACAAATACCATATGATCTCAATCATATGTGGAATTTAAGAAACAAAACAGATGAACATAGAGGATGGGGAAAAAAAAAGAGAGTGGGAGGCAAACCATAAGGGACCTTTAACTATAGAGAACAAACTGAGGGTTGCTGGAGGGAAAGTGGTTGGGGAATGCGCTAAATGGGCAATGGGTATTAAGGAGGCCACTTGTTATTATGAGCACTGGATGTTATATGTAAGTGATGAATCATTAAATTATGCTACTGAAACCAACATTACACTATATGTTAACTAACTAGAATTTAAATAAAAACTTGAAACCAAAAAAGTAAAATAATAATAATAATAATAATAATGTGTCTAAACCAGGGCAATTTTGAGCCTCTCCCTCCATGAAAGCAACATTTTGCAATATCTATAGACCTTTTTTGGTTTTTATTTTTTGTTTTTTGTTGTTGTTGTTGTCACAGCTGGGAGTAGGGGCATTACTATAGGCATCTAGTGAGTACAGACAGGCCAGGAATCCTGCTAAACATCCTACAGTGTATAGGAGCGCCCATAACAAAAAACTAGCTAGCCCAAAATATCAATAATGCCAACTTTGGGAAGTTTTGCTTTAATTGATATGTGACTATGCAGATTATCTATTTGTTCTTCAGTGAGCTTTGATAGTTTGTGTCTTTCAAAAAATGTCCATTTCATGTATGTTTTTAAATTTATTGGCACAAGATTGTTCATAACATTCCTTAATTTCCATTTAAGCATCTGTAAAATCTGCAGTGATATCAGCTCTCTTATTCCTGATGTTGCTAATTTCTGTCTCCTCTGTCTGGTGTTATTTTCTTTTGTTTGTTTTTTATTTCCCAATCAGTCTGGTTAGAGGCTTATTGATTATGTTAGTCTTTTCAAAGAAGCATGATTTGGTTTCACTGATTTCCTCTACTGATTCTGTATTTCACTAACTTCTCATGTGTTCACTATTATATTTTTTCTTCAGCTTGGTTTGAGTTTAATGTGTTCTTTTCAAGTTTCTTAATATGGAAGCAGACATGCCTATTCAAGACCTCTCTTCTTTGGCAGTACAGCTATCTACTACTGTATGTTTTTCTCTAAGTATCACTTTAGAGTTTTTCCACAAATCCTGAAATGTTGTGTTTTCTTACTAATCAACTTAAAAATAGTTTTTCATTTCACTGTAATTTATTTTTATCCAGAGATCACTTAGAAGTCATGCTATTTAGTTTCTGAATAATTGGAAGTTTTTTGATTATTTCTGTAATTGGTTTCTAATTTCATTCCATTGTGGTCATAAAACAGTCTATGACCCCTTTAAGTTTATTAAGACTCATTTTGTGGCCTATAATACAGTGTTTTGGTGAGTTTTAATGTGCACTTGAAAATAATGTTTATTTTGCTGTGGTTGATTGTTCTATAAATGTCAGTTAGGTCAAAGTGGTTGTTCAAATGTTTCATATTAATGTTGTATCAATTATTCTATCAACTCTTCCAAGCAGTTACTGAGAGGGGGTTATTGAAAGCTCTAACTATGATTATAGATTTGTCTTTTTATCTTTGTAGTACCTTATTAATATTATTTGTTATGAATACTTTATCTAATCATCTCATATTAACACAGCCAGCCCAGCTTCTCCTTAATAGTGTTAGCCAGGATTAGCTAGGTTTACCTTTTTATATCTTTTAATTTTAGCCTATGTCTGTCTCTATAGATAAACTGAGTTTCTTGTACGTGACATATAATTGGTTCTTGCTTTATTATCCAATCTGACAATGTCTGCCTTATGATTAAATATTAGATAATTTATATTTACTGTAATTACTTATATGGTTACATTTCATCCTCTTATTTTGCTGTTTTTTTTTCTGTTATTTTTCGTCTTCTACTGAACTCCTTTCAGAGTGGTACATAAAATAATGGTATAATGTACAATTGATTAAATTTTGGATTTAATGAAACATAATAGGAAATTGCTGTATCAATTAATGGTTATCTATCATATATGCATTCATACATATATGTTTCCTATATATATTCATATATATGAATATTATATATGCATGAGCTATACATTTCTGGATAATAAAATACTAGAATTAAGAAGCAGAAAATTTTGAAGAATGGATGTCTCTCTCCTACCAGAAAATGGTGTCATATTAACATGATGTCTTGCTGGATCAGGGACTTCTAATATTCAATGTTAAGTTGTTACGACAATGTAAAACTTACAGACATTTACCAGAGTATCTTTTAAACCTGAATGTCTTGAGTGAAAAAGGAAGTGATTTGACATTTGGTGGACATGGAGTAGAGGAAAGAGAATGAACATGTTAGGGAACATGGCAATGAGATCTAGAATTCAGTAGAAACAGGGACCTGTGAAGTGAAATTTCTATGACAACTTAGGTTCTTGAAATTTCTGCAGTCTTGGGAAGATCATTGGGTATACATAGTGAAGTTCATATAATCTTCAAAGAACAGAATGATACCTGATACCTATTTAATACACACATTTTTGTGCACCTATTACATGCAGGTTACTCTGCAAGTTATTTTAAATGATGAAAAAATAAAGGCAAATGACACTGCACCAGATCTCAAACCAGTATATTTGTGTGTGTGTGTGTGTGTGTGTGTGTGTGTGTGTTGTAAATACACATATGCATAAACAGTTACATTATAGGGATGTCTAGAGCATTTTCACAAAAACATACAAAAAAGTTATAAAGATCTAAACAATGAAACTTTGAATCCAAAATAAATAAGAGTCATCAACATGTGATTCACAAAGGGAACTCACTAAGTGTAGAATCTTCCTAGCAATCAAAGGCGTAAAAATTAAAACAATACGTTATCATTTTGTATCCCAGCCAGTTTAATTAAACACAATATCTAAATATAACAAGTCTATGACAAAACTGGTATTCTTGTATACAGCTCAAATTCATTCTAAATTGAAAGATAAATAATAATGAAAGACAAATAATAATGACCACTGTTTTTTAAGCTTTATTGTGTGTTGTTTTAACATATTATTCTTAATATTTCCAAAAAGGCTACATACTAGGTGGTATTATCCAGTTATACAATGAGAAACTGAGTCTACAAGATACTAAATTATATCCTTGAGGCCACAAAAATGGTTGATTTGAAATTTGCATCCAGATCTATGATTCTAAAGCTTATATTCTTTCAATTACATTATTAATTTTCACACTTTTTGAGGTAGTAAATTTCCCTTCTGAGAACTTGTTTTAAAAATAATCTAGGAGTCCTGGGTGGCTTGGTTGGTTAAGTGAGCAATACTTTTGGCTCAGGTCATGATCTCATGGTTTGTGAGATAGAGCTGCACGTTGGACTCTGCACAGACAGTGCAAAACCTGCTTGGGATTCTCTCTCTCTCTGCCCCTTCCCCATTCTCTCTCATAAATAAATAAACATTTTTAAAAAATAATCTAATTATTTAAAAAGCCCTAATCATATAGGTATTTGAATTGGCATAGAATATAACAATAATACTGTAAATACTTTACTGACATTGCAATAGTGTGTAGTTAAATAAATCTTGATATATCCACTGAGTAGATAGCCAATAGTTTTTATAAACTCTTGTGATGTGGAGAAATATTTATGACAATATTCAATAGAAACTCAGTGTAAAAACTATATGAACAATACTTTTGTAAATGTATAGTATAGGGTTATGAAAATTAGAAGAATATATATAATTAATCAGTTATTGAGTTAGGACATTGAATTATAATGATGTTTTCTCTATTGTCCAAACACTTTAATGTTATTTTATTACTTTTGTAATTCATTTAGTTAAGATAATCAACAGTACAGAAGGGCTGACCAAAAGTACCACAGACTTTGAGACAAGGCAAGAAATGATCATTGTTGTCACAGTCACAAGGGATGGTTTCATACAGGGGACTTGAGCATGGCCTTGGAAAATGAACAGAATTTAGATAGGTAGAATGCTAATTTTGCCAAATCAGGTGTGTAAACTGATGTCAAACATCATATGTCATTTTTTTAAAAGAAGGAACTAGTGCTTGTAAGTATCAAATAATCCACTTGAGACCTTTGTCCTCTCAATGTGATGGAGATAGGGTTGGCCTGGGGCCTGTAGGTGAGGTAGAGGAACAGCAAAAATGTCTCAATGCTTCATCCTAAAAATTTACTTTTTACCACATATCTCTTCTGACCATCTAGACTCTCCTCTCCTCTACTCAGGGAAGGAAAAGCATGTGGTATGACGTGTTCCCATGAAGGTGCAGGAGGAAGAAACTGCTATTAGAATATGCTTCTTTCTGCTGTCTGACTTCACATGATACTTGGGTTCTATTAATCTCTCCCACTCATTCTCCCACGTATTCAAAGTCTGCTTAGCATCTCTTAGCTGAGCACAAATCGGGAATGAATTTATTGGGGTGATATGTTTATTAAATACTGTTCCATTTGTCAGGGTAAGTGACCTTGCTCATTAGCAATAAATCTTGAGATCAAAGCTAAGAGTTAGATGGCTCCTAGTTTCACTGGAGTTTGCCTCTCTAAACTTACCTATTTGACTACAACAAATAATTCATTTTTGTTTGAATCTAACAAGATGTTAAAACATTGTGCCTCTTGTGGTTATGGGTAGAATGAAAAGCACTTAAAAGGCAAGTTCAGGGAGGGAGTAGAATTCACATGTTGATAAAATGTGTAAATAACATTATAATTATCTCTCGCAAATCCTCACTTTCATTGAACAGTAAGAGAGTAGCATAGCAAGTAGACTTGTTTGTTTTTAAAGCAATAACCTGAAGTTGTCTCTATTTATTACCAATATGAGAAGAAGTAGAAAGACAGGGCAGACATTCTAACCACTGGTCTTAAGGGGCAATATAGCATTTCCCACTCTCCACCCAACCTCCCCACCCAATGAATAAAATAACCATCACACAATAGCACTTTTCTCTTGCTTAAATTTGGTTTTAAAGTGAAGCGTAACTTTCTGAATAATTATTTTGAGCTTGTAAATGGTGTCTCTCTATAACCAACCAAGCATATAACAAGAAGATGAAGATGAGACTTATTTTCACTTCATTTCACTTCTTTGTAATTGACAAGCTCTCGCTGGGTGTCAACTTTAAAAGATGACAAATCCTAAATCTTAGAGGACCCAATTCAATAGTTCAGCTTTCTAAATTGTTTGCAAATTAATCTACATTTTCAAATGAGTCAGGCATGAAATATAAGATGACATCTATATTACAAAAATATTAATTTCCTTGTCTTTCTCTTTTTCCCACTCAAAGACAAAAGGTACATTTAAAATGTTCATTTTGTTAAGAGATTGTGAAAACGAACATATAAGTGTACATTTTAGCAGCTTAGCTTTTTCTGTTTTTTTACACTAATTCATTTCCATCTATTTAAAATGCAAGTTCTTCAGTTTGTAAATGCTCTGTGTGTTGGTGAAGGGAAAATTAAATTTGCAAAGTATTTTGATACATTACATTTTTTAGTGAAGACTCATTTGGGGTCAACAAATGAAATAATAATTTGAGCTCTGCTGATTTAAGAGCTAGCCTGAGCCCTCTTCTTAAATGGTCATTGCCTCAGTTTACCTTGGTATGTAAACCCTGGTGAATTGTTTCATTGAAACTAATTGAGTGCTATACAGTGCTCTGCACATTTTTATTTCCTAACTGAACTTGCCATGACACTGATGTCAGTGGTCTGATTTACTGAAGGCTATGAAATATAAGATAGACATTGTAGAGTTTTCTGTTCCTCTAAAATGAAATTTCAGATAATTTTTAACTGCATTGATTAAACATATATTTTGAGCTAACAGTTAACTCCAATATCACTATCAAAAGAAATTGATTTAAATTAATTAATGATCATTAAGGGACAGGCAAATCATATTTCTCTTAAAGATATCACATTTCAGATAAGACTATTTCCTTAATACTTTAACACACTCCATTAATGAAAGCTAGGAAAATATTGCCATTTCAGGAAATAGTGAGTGGAAGAATTTCCAAGTTGTTTTAAATATTAGATCCTCCTTGGCTAACTGTCACAATTATCATCATCAAATATTATTGGACATAAAATTAATATAAATGAAACGAATTAATAAAAGCAAACTATCCATTTATATGAGCAGGGTCACTACCCCTCTGGGATAGGAAACCGTGACTGGTGAAGCAGTCAATTAGGTCACAGTTCCATTCATTGGAGACTTGTTTGTTTAGGGACATTATATAAAAGCATATGTTTGTAGAGCTAAGAGGGACTTTACAGGCTATCTCATCCAAAGTAATTATCTTACAGAAAAACTGAGGACAGGATAGTCAATATAAATTCAAACGGGGAAAAGTATGAGATAGGTACTTAAAAAATAGTCTTTTATATATTATGTACATTTCATTGTGTGTACTAATGAAGAACATAAAGGCGACTTGTGTCACATATTAATGGATTCATGAGAGCAAGACTATAGCCCTAACACAGTGCCCCGACAGTTAAGCCTGGCAGAGAGTGCCACAAAAGCTCGGCTCCTTGAATTTCTGTCCCAGCTGCTGCCCTCAAAAAGGGTACAGAATTTTTATCTGATGTAAATCAATGAAGAGAATACAATTTAATGCAAAACTCTGGGATTGAAGAACAGAGGAAGAAACCAGAGACTCTAATTTTGGGTTCCAAAACAATTATGCATGAGTCCTTCTTTGATTTCAATGGTTCTAATATTACCGTTTCACTAATTAAAGTTGAATCTTTTGACTGAACATTCTTCATTGAGCTATGTTGAATGTATTTCTAAAATGCTCTCTCTCACACTGGCTATACTACACCAATAATTTTTACATCCTGCCGTTTGGACATGGTGCCTTGAATGCAGACAGTGTCGGTTACACATGGAGGCTATGATGATTTGTTTCTTCTGCCTTTATGTTCAGTCCCTTCATAATTTCCAGTAGTAATACAGATGATTATAGTATACTTATTCATATAGGTGTCTGTCTTCTCTCTTATTACATTTTGTTATTCTTGCAGGCATAAATGTCTCTTTCTCCATAATGCCAAAGAAGCACCATTAACAGGGTAGGTGTTAAAAACAAAATTTTTAGAAAGCATTTTATTTATTTACTCTGAAAGAGAGAGAGAGCCTGTGAGTGGTGGGAAGAGTAGAGAGGGCGGGGTAGAGAGAGAATTCCAAGCAGACTCCACACTGTCAGCACAGATCCTGACCCAGGGCTCTAACCCACAAACCATGGGATCATGACCTGAGCCAAAATCAAGAGTTGGATGCTTAACTGTCTGTGCCACTCAGGCGCCCCCAAAACAATTTTTTTAATGAAAGAATGAACAAATGTGAATACATTTCTGAGATTATCAATAATTCTTCCAGTCTGCCAGCTACTTATTTTTCTTTCAGGTCCATCATAAAGTTACGATCTGGCTAAGAAAATGTATAAATTGTCTAATATGTTAAGTCACTTGTTCTTACCCCTAAGACTTTTTGTTTTGGGCTGTAGCTTCTTTGAAATACTGGTATACAGACTCAGCAGCCATTTTGCAAAGCAGCTGTGTCTGATTCTTCCCTTGCCTAGAAAATTTCTGGCCTGGTAAGAAAGAAAGAAAGTGAGTTAATCTATCTAAGGAAGCAAAGGTACTAAAGTAGATGGTTCTGCTTAATTACTGTCCACTGAAAGATATTTTGGCCAGTCACACATCCACTTCAACATGGTTCTATGCATTTATTCGATGTTCAGAGTTTTCTCATGGTCTCTAGATTCTTCCCCAGGTAACTTTCATTTATTGACAATCTCTTTGATTTAGAACAAGAGTTGGTAAGCTCTTTCTACAAAGGGATAAAGAGTAAATATTTTCAGCTTTGTGAACCATATAGCTTCTGTTGCAGCTACTCAGTTTTGCCATTGGACAACAAAAGCAGGTATCGGCAGTATGTAAAGAAATGGACATGACTGTATTCCAGGAATACTATGTTTACAAAAACAGGTGGAGAATTGAATTTTGGGTGATAGGTTGCCAATCTTTGGGTCTTCTTTTCCAGTGTTACTTCCAACCATGTTAATATTAGCTTTTCAGATCTGAGACAAATATAATTCTAATTCCATGCACTTAAAGTATGTTAATCTTCTATTTTTATTCATATGAGTGCTTAGCCTTGGTTTTCTTATTTGTGAAGTGATAATAATATGCCTTTACCATCTCTTGTGTGAGGATGAAATCACTCTATGTGAAAATTTTTTATCACTTATGAAGTGCTATGTGAAGCAAGCATAGGATTATTTTGGTGGTCATTGGATCTGTGATATTATTCAAAGTTCTTAAGCTACTGGTCTTGGAAATGGGAAGTTTGAATATAATGAAAGAAATAATAACATCTCGGATGAGTTTTTCAAATGTGATCATACCACAGTGGACGAAACACATGCTCAACTTATATTGTACAACTACTGAGGGCATCTTTGACTTCTTTTATACTACTCTTATCTCCGTGTATCCTTGGTCAGGGACTCAAGAGTTCCTCATAGTGAGCACAACTGCAGGCAGTGGATTCTCACTTCTTATACCATTTCATACTAAAAAATAATTAAATGATTCAAAATGTCAAGGAATTTGGTCCAGTGGTTATGTTAGCATAAATAATTATAAGATTCTAATTGTACCTTTCCAGTCTGCTCCGATCATTTCTAAGCAGATTTTACTAGCTTCTCAAAGTCATGAATTTATCTTTAATGTATAAAACTGCTTTCTTTAAAAAAAAAAAAAAAAAGAAACTAGCAGCAGAAGCCAGGAAGAAAATGGAGTACATATTCACTGAGCTGTGAAATGTGAAGATCTATTCAACTCCATTAACTACAAAATATACATCATCCACTAACGTACTGGACAATGAATGACTCTATATGGAGCGCTACATGTCCAAATTACTGCAAGATGAACACTTTGGTAAAGGTTAGATGCTACAGATATCAGTTTACATATTTTAGCAGGAAGGTAAGCAGTGATGGGCTTACAGTCCTCACAGACTTAATTCCCTCCAATTCCAGTGAGCACTATAGGAATTCCAGAAAATTCTCTAAGAGAATCATCTGTATCCTTTACTTTTAAGGGTAAAGGAAGATTCAATTCTTTGTATTACTTTTCATTTTAGCAAAGTTGTAAAGCATGTGGGCTTTAGAATTACTTTCATTTATTAGGCACCTATTATATGCCTCTTATGTAAAGTGTTATGTGAGTAAAGGGAATAAACAGGAAAATAAATAAGTAGGCTTCTCTAGTAGCAGGAAGCTTAAAGTAACATCCTGTCAACAGGAATTTTAGTTATTTTATTATTTTTTAAATGTTTATTTTATTTTTGAGAGAGAGCACGAGTGGGGTAAGGGCAGAAAGGAAGGGAGACAGAGGATCTGAAGTCAGCTCTACACTAACAGCAGAGAGTTGGATGCGAGGCTTCAACGCACAAACTGTGAGATCATGACCAGAGTCAAAGTTGGACACTTAACTGACTGAGCCATCCAGGCACCCCAGAATTTTAGTAATGTTAAAGAGACATGATCCATAAGGTTTTATTTTTAAATATTGGTTTTATTTTTAAAATACTATCCTAATTATTGTCATGATATATCGTTGTTTAGGAAGCTCTTACAAAGGTAAAAAGTGACTTTTTTTTCCAGAAATGGAATTCATTTTAGTTTTTCTATTGCAAGATGGGTATTTTCTGAGTTTTCACAAAGGAAAACACTAGACTTGAATATGTCACCATAGTAATCAGCAAAAATGTTTATATGCCTAATAGGTGACAATATTAAGGACAGAAATAGGTAAAATGGGTAAATGTCTTATCTCTCTTCTCATGGAATTTATTTTATAGAGATTAAAAAATTTTTTTTTACATTGATTTATTTTTGAGAAACAGAGTGAGACAAAGCATGAGCGGGGGAGGGGAAGAGAGAGAAGGAGACACAGATTCTGAAGCAGGCTCCAGGCTCTGAGCAAGCGGTCAGCACAGAGCCTGATGCGGGGCTCGAACTCACGAACTGTGAGATCATGACCTGAGCCGAAGTCAGACTCTCAACCAACTGAGCCACCCAGGTGCCCCAACGTGGAATTTATTTTATATATACACACATATACATACAGGTTTATGTGAGTATATATGAAATCAGGCATTTATACAAAGGACAAGGAATAACTCAAAGTAACATAGGCAAAGTAACAAATAAATGTCTGAAATTTGACAAGACTAATGATGGTTTCACCACTTCACTTGATCTTAGCCAAAAGGCTGAGAAGCAATGATGTTTTCACCACTTATAATAATAAGCTAGTACTTACTGTGTGCTTACCATGTGCTCAGCACTGTTCTAAGTGTTTTCCATGTATCATTTATTCTTTACAACCTTCTTAGGAGATAAATTCTGTTTTATTCCCATTTTACAGATGAGGATACTGAGAATTAGAGGAATTAAGCAATTTGCCCGAGTTCATATGGTCATAAAGTAGAAAAGCAACTTCTAATCCCAAGCAGACAAGCTACTAAATCCACACTGGATTATCAAGCTATACTTTCTCCCTCCCAGTAACACACTTCTACCAATGCAAAGGGTCCTGACTTTCATCCAGTGGATTTTGAAATCCCGATGTCATATTTTGACTCATATGATGAATTTCGAACAACTCAGAATTCCATACATTTTATGTGGCATCTCTAAAGCATAAGCACAATTTATATTTTTGGAAATTCAGTTATTAAGTGAATATTTTGACCTATCAAAGGGTGATGTTTGCTCTTATCAAATGATTTGTTGCCACTTTAAAGCAGCAGAATTTATGCAACTATTTGAATATTGTAATGTATTCTGTCATCCTTAATTGCAACTAAATCATAGAAATGCTAAGACTGCATCCTAGTTATAAGGAAGGCCTCAAAAAATTAAAATTGATCAAAATTTGAAACTACCAGTAGGCTTAACACTATGTGCGTGTAGCCTCATTCATATTTTCACTGGACTTGAGCCAGTTGATTTCAACTGTAAAAGAAAAGATCAATGTTTATGATCATGTGTGAAATCCTATAAATACATCATCAAAGATTGTGCCTAAAAGGTCAGCATAATTCAGGGTGCTATAATGTTAGCTCTCTTAGAAACTTCCCTTTCCCCATCGGTGTATAATACATTGGTTTATTGTTTACCTCATGTGTTAGGTTTTCTTGTGCTGATTTTCAGAATATGTTGCATATTTAATTCATAGACTTCCTGTACAAAATAATATTTAATCCTATGTGTTCAAAAGCTACTTAAGCCTTAGAAATATTTTCATCATTTATCCCAGGTAAAAAACAAAACAAAATATTTTATTCTACTTTTTTTGACCCTCTGTGAACTGTCTGGCACTGGAAGAGGATCTATAACGTAATGTGTGGTCACTTCGCCACTAGAATTTATTTGTAAAGCTAGCAGTTAGTTTAGAGAGAAATAATAAATAATTAGTCAAAAATAGACACATGGTATGTATATTACTTATTTTGAAGGAAATTTCCAATTTCTGTAATTATGAGCCAATATACAAATATTAGGGTCTCAAATGTGTTTTTAGGTAACAAAGACCAAGTCCTTTCAGATATTTCATACAAAACCTCATAATAGTATATTTCTGAGAGCAGCAAAATGATTGGAAGTAAATATAAGAATTTGAATAATAGTTAATTGTGGGTGATGTTTTTCTCCATTTTTACTTTTCCCTATTTTCATATTTTCCTGCAATACTCTGAGAGAAATTACACTAAAATCTGGGATTTGGGCATTTGATGGGAATTAAGGGAGCAGAATCTCCTCTTTTTAAACAATAAACAGATTTCGTTTCAAAACTTTCTATATAAGTGTTTCAGGTTGTAAAGATTTTGTGTTTGCACTGTTTTGAATTACAAATGACTTAATGGCTAATAATTCATTTGAAATGAATTTAACTAAATAGAAGTAGAAATCACACTTTTATATCATATCCATTTTACTAATACTTTACACAGTGCAATTTGGCTTTGGAAACAAGTTTATGTGGAATCTTAATGTAGCATCTGAATAGAAAAATCATGCACCCTGAATCTGGTGACATTCCCTTCACTGATTATTTGAATTATAATTCTTATGAATTTCAATCAATCTCTTTAATAGCGCCAATCAGTTTTGTGGGGTCAGGATTTTGCCATAACATAGATTAGTAAGGTGTAATAATTTTTCTTTGTTAGTGCAGCATACCTAATTAAGTACTTCCTTTTAATGTTTGATCGAATTTGGTAAAAACCATAGTTCAAACAAATGAAGGTGTGTCACTGACCTCAAATGGGCCCTGGGTTTAAGGAAATCATTTGATGAAGCAACTGAATTAGTTCTTTTCCTTACTCTATTTTTATCAAGATATGAAATCTCTCATGCTGGCTTTAAAAGATGAAAGTGCCTTTGTAAGATGTTTATTAAATTGTGAACTTTCAAGTTCTGATGCAAAATTTGAAGGCAAGCAGAAATTTCTTTTTATATATTGTGTATATATGGCTTATATAAAAATTTTGCAGATTTTTCTTTCAAAATGTTATTAAATCAGGACAACTGCTTGCTATGCTTCCATTTATCATAGTGTCACTTTATTTCAGTGTTGTCATGTGAATAATAGGCAATCAGGATTGAAAGTTTTTCAAAATTGCAGTCCTCTAGATGTTACAATTAAATTAATTACAAATCCAGAATAAACAGTTCTTAATCACATAAAACAGTTCTGCCACATTATACACACTTTTGTTATGATGTAAATTGAAAGCCAATGGAATACTTTTTTAAATAAATAAAGCCGCCATGTTCACAAAGCTCCAGCTAACCCTTCATTAATAAACAGATGCACTGAAAAAAATGTGCCACAAACATCTGCTCTTGTTAAAAATGACATCTTATTTTTCAATTTTGATATTAACAATCTGACAATCTAAACAGTACTTATTTCCCATTTTTATATGAACAATCAACAGCTAAACAGTTCTTAAGTACTTTATTCATGGGCAAACCAGCTTGACAAAATAGGCTGTTTATAGGAGAGGTTCAAAGAGATAAAGTCAGTCTGGGTGTTTGAGTCCATTTGAGCTGCTATAACAGTTTGCCATAGACTGGCTGGTTAATATAGAACAGAAGTCTATTGCTCATGATTCTGAAAGTTAGGAAGTCCAAGATCAAGGAGCTGGCAGGTTTAGCATCTAGTGAGGTCCATATTCCTCCTTCTTGAATGGCCATTTTTTTTTGCTGTGTCCTCACATGGCAGAAGGGGTGAGGAGGCTTTCTGAATCTCTTTAATAAGGGCACTAATCTCATTCATAAGGGTTCCACCCTCATGACCTAATCAATTGATTACTGTAATTATCTGTTTATAAGGATTCCCCATACTCTTATCAGTGTTCTATCTGTTTTTTTCTGAGTTGTTCATTGATTTTTTTAAATCTTCTGTTTTGGAATAACTCTTTTTGATTTATGCAAAAGATAGTATTCAATGTTATTTATTAAGAACCCATTATGTGACTATAATCTGCAAGCACAAGCCTGTATATAATCTTCAAGAATTCTGTAGTCTACTAGGAGAAACAGTCAAAGAAACCAGCAATTACAATATATTACAAAATTTTGACCAAAAAAATACATGCAAAAGATATCCTAGGGGAAGGTTATACTGGGTAGCAAAGGGTAGCAAAATTCAATAGGCAAGGTAGGTCGACTTGAAAAAACTTACAGTGAAGTAAAATGAGTTTTGAAGAATACAAAAGAGGAGAAAGATATTCTATGCCAAGGGAAGACCGTGTGGGGTGGCTCAGGGTAGTGAAGAATCTGAAGAGAGCATTTGAGGACATTGGAATACGTTTTATATACCTGGAGTGAAGGGTGTGTACCAGAATGGTAGCTAGGGATAGGGCCAGAGATCTGGTAGACCCACAGCAAGAAAAGCTTTTTTCCTTTAGCTGAGTTAGAACTTTATAAATATATGAATAACTATTAAATAATTTTAAGTCGGAGGACAATATTAGATTTATTTATCAGAACAGTAACTCAGGAATTAGACAAGAGGAATGATAGATTGAGAGTGGGTTAGGGTGCCATATCAGTACGTCTGTTGAGCTTTGTTGTTGCCATTGGTGCTACAAGTCATACATAGTTGAGCAAGATCTAGTCAATTACCATAGGTATATTAGTTTATTTACTAATTTACTTACTTGTCCTCTGCCTTTTTGAAATAGGACTGATCCCAAGTTGCTTGGTACCTCAATGTAGTCAACGAGAGAGGACAAGTCACATATGCATAAAAATGCATACATCGTTTAGAAACACATACCAAATACAGGTGGTTGTTTAAAATCATTGTTCTGAGACAGTATAGGCAGGATCAATTCCATTTAGGTGATTAGGAAATGCATCAAGGGAGCAAAGCCACGGAAGAGAGTTTTTCCTGTGAAGACAAACTTCACAGCCACTACTTTGAGGCTGTCCAAATATCCTAAACTCATTCTAAGTTAAAATTATGCAGTACCTCTGAGAAACTTAACAGAAGACCATGGGGGAGGGGAAGGGAAGAAAAAAAAAGTTAGAGAGGGAGGGAGGCAAACCATAAGAGACTCTTAAAAACTGAGAATAAACTGAGGGTTGACGGGGGGGTGGGGGGGGGTGGGGGGGTGGGAGGGAGGGGCAGGTGGGTGATGGACATTGAAGGGGGCACCTGTTGGGATGAGCCCTATGTGTTGTATAGAAACCAATTTGACAATAAATTTCATTTAAAAAAATTATGCAGTACCTCAAAAAAAATTAAAAACAGAATTTGTTATTAATGATGGAAAAAAGGAAAAAGTTCTGAAATTTACTAAGGAAATTACTCCATAATGAAATATAAAATTTTCAGACAATTCCAAAAGGGCCATTTCATTTTGCACATTATAAACATTCTCTATTTTACCCCGAATCATTTTTCCCAGTGTTGTTTCCCAGTGTTTCTTTCATTTATTCTTGATTACATTCCCTGTCTCTTTCTGAAAGTTTGTTGTCCCAAATGTCATCTCAAAGATCTACTGCCAAATACCAGGAATTTTGCCATGAAATTCAAAGTGTTTCCATGTTTTATGCAGTCAGGAATCTCATTCAGTCAGTACTACATCGAAGAGACTACATAGAGAGAAATGATAACTGAGACAGACTGAAAACAGCAAATACAAACAAAGACAACCTCATCAGATTTCTTCTACTGACATTACATTTTGACTAGTGCAGACATCTTTAAAAATGGTATAGTTGATTACAAATTAAAGATCACTGTGTGATCTTCTAACAGAGTCTTTCAACTTTGGCTAGATGTGATTGCCAAGGAAAAGAGCAGTCTTTGATTGAAAAATGTTCTTTTTGTGAAGCCTTTGAATGAAGTGGTAAATACCACTAACTGATGCTTTTTGCCTGGAAACATCTGTATGGTGAATGTGTTCCGATAGGCAGATTAAGAGAAGGAAATGTAAACATATCTTTATTTCAACTACAAAGACCCCTTTGTTTTTCTGGAACCAGAAGTTTATGTAAACTTCTTAAAGTCAATCTGTATTGATCTGGTTCATTGTCAGCAAGAAAAAAAAAAAATCTACCAGCTAAAAACAATTCAAATTCTAAACTGGGGAGTTAGAAAGAGAGCTATCCAAATCAAAAGTATATTCAAATAAGTTAGATTTTAAAATAACTATAGAAACCTTATACAGAATCATAGAAATCCGTTTTGTCTAAAATACTGTACACAATTTAGAAGACTAGTAGAAACAGATAAGAGGCCAAATATAATTCTCACAATAAAGATTACAACATATAGCATTTTATGTAATCCTTCCCACCAAATTATAAATGTAAAAGCTTCAAGGTTATTAACCAAACTTTTTACAACTTGCTGCTCCGTGAGAGGTTTAAGTTAATTCGATGTTTCCCTTCCTCTAAACGATTTCTCTTAGTAAACAACTTTGGTCTGAAAAAGATGACTAAGAGGATATGAACTTAAACATTAAGTTAAATGTATATAAAGGGCATTATTATAAATTCCGACAACTAGTTTTACAGTTTCCAAGGGTCTGTAATCATGACAATTGACTGACTTTCTCAAGATTGTTCTTTAGAAACGTGCAAAAACTCAAAATCTTCCAGCCTTTATCTTGAAAGTGAAATATCAACAATGCAGTTGATAGACTGCATCTGAATACACTCATTTTGGGTCCACTGACATGAAGAGTGTTGACTCAGCAAGATTAATGGAAGCACTAAGAAGACTAAAATGGGGAAAGAATTGTAGGATTTGCTTGCTTTTTCCTAAAACAGAGGTTATTCTCTCTCATTCCCGAACTCTACTTAAGTCCCTTTGCTCCTCAGTATCTAGTAGCACATACTGAATACTTGTGACTATATATTCAAGGATACTGGTAACATTAATTGGGTATTTTGAGTATCTATATTTGACACACTGTCTATAAGACACCCAAACTAGGCACAGTCCAGTTTGAATAAACCCCAGATGAAGTGCACACAAATCTTTATTTAAATTAGTGTCTAGGACCAGATTAATTCATCGTGAAATTGTCTTTCCTTTAACACTAACAAAATTGTCTACATATGATTCTATACTAACACAAATTTCCCTGCAGCTTTTTGTCAATTCCTTTTCTGATTTCTACCTTGGTGTTCCTTCTCCTCCTGGATCCTAAACATCTTTCAAACTCCAGTGCTTGACTAATTTCTCATCTCTACCCTCTTCTCTTTGCAATAAATTTGAATTCAGGAAAATGGATACATTCCCAATAAAATATAAGTGCTAAATGTTGACCTAAGAAAAAAATAAATTTTACACCTATCAATTATAGTCTCACTATTTGAAAAGGCAGAGGATCAGCTGCAAATGTAACTTTAAAGGAGCATACAGTTCTTTTGCAGGTGCCGTATCTTTATCCACAGTTCTTATATCCAATACTGAAAGCTTTTTTAAAAAAATTTATTTGGTAGAAAAATCTGACCTCTCAAGTCTTGTCCCACTTAGTGTGAATATTCACACATTCTTCTGCAGAAATACTAATATGATTACAGAGTACTATGACAGATCCAGTATGTGAAAGTAAAATGTTTAAGTATTAGCAAAACAAATCCAGGAATATAATTTTTTTAAAGTTTTTATTTTAGGGGCGCCTGGGTGGCGCAGTCGGTTAAGCGTCCGACTTCAGCCAGGTCACGATCTCGCGGTCCGTGAGTTCGAGCTCCGCGTCGGGCTCTGGGCTGATGGCTCAGAGCCTGGAGCCTGTTTCCGATTCTGTGTCTCCCTCTCTCTCTGCCCCTCCCCTGTTCATGCTCTGTCTCTCTCTGTCCCAAAAATAAATAAACGTTGAAAAAAAAAATTAAAAAAAAAAAAAAAGTTTTTATTTTAATTCCAGTTAGTTAACATGCAATGTTATATTAGTTTCAGGTGTACAATATAGTGATTCAACAATTCTGTACTCACCCAGTGTTCATCACAAGTGCACTCCTTAATCCCCATCACATATTTTATCCATCTCCCCACCCCACTCCAGGAATACCATTTTAAATAATCATTTCTGCCAAGTAGATTTACTCTAGGAATGCAAACATGGCTTAACAATAAAGTTTATTAACATAAGTCATTTAAAAGAGGAAAAAAGATTATATTACTAGATGCTAACAAGATGTTTGACAAAATTGTTTGCTATAACTGACTTAAAAAAAAACTGAGGTAAGAATTTGAAGACCCATTTCTATGTAAGTTAAACAGCCTTTACCAGAAGCCAAGAATAAGCATCAAATGAAATGAAGAAATGTTAGTAGCTTTTTATTTATCTTTAGTAACAAGGCAAGGATACTTACTGTCACTAGTAGTGTTTTTTTTTAACTTTTAATGTTTTATTTATTTTTGAGAGAAAGAGCAAGAGAGACAGAGCTTCAGACACAGTGTGAGCCAGGGAGGAGCAGAGGATAGAGGGAGACAGAATCCAAAGCAGGCTCCAGGCTCTGAGCTGTCAGCACTGAGCCCAATATGGGGCTCAAACCCATGACCAATGAGATCACGACCTGATTTGAAGTCAGATGCTTAACCAACTCAGCCACCTAGGTACCCCTATATTGTTTTTGAGGTGCAATCAAATGCAGTATGATATACATACTATAGAAGCATCCTAAAAGAAAAAACATTACCACTATTTGTAGATTAAATAACCATATTTTAGAAAATTTAGAGGATCAACTGAAATGTTTTGAAATAATATTGAGATTTAGTTGAATGCCTGTCATGAATCACTTACACTTGTGCTAGTTCCCTAAACTTCCTTTGCTCCAGTTTTCTAATCTGAAAAATGGGGAAACAAAAATACCTAACTCACTGGGTTATTGTGAGGATTAAATGAGACAATATAGGTGTAGTGTGCTTAGAATGCCTGGCTCTATGAATATGGTCTCTTGTTCTTATTGTTGCTATTATGATGGTTAACATACAATATACATCCAAATCAGACTATGTATCTTAGTTGAGTGTGTGTGTGTATTTCTCAAATCAGACTTTCTACTAGGCTACTGAAACAATGCTTGTCAAAGCACCAGCCATCTATTCTACATACTTAATATTCAAATATTCCATTTTCTATTACCATCTTATTTGACTTCTCAGTAGCATTAGACAAAGTTGACTGCTCCTTTTTCCTGTAAACACTCTCTTCACTTGGCTTTAATGGAACTAAACATGTTAATTTCCTGTCTATCTCAATACTTATTTGTGCATGCTAATGGCCTGTTGTCCTTTGTCCTGACTCCCAGTGTTGGAGTGCTTCAAGACTCAGGAATTAAGTCCTATTATATAGCTATGTACTCTTCCCCAGGTGGTTGCATGAGGAAACCAATTGAAAATAAATTATTGGCATAGCACTTATAACCATCTTATACATGTATATGTATTTATTTTCTATCTCTCACCACTTGAATATAACCTGTACAATTGCAAGAAACTTCTCTATCTTACCTACTATTTTATTGCCCAGAACTGTGCCTGATAAAAAGTATGGTTTCAGTACATAGTTGAATAAGTGAATGAATGAATAAACATCAGTCATAGCTAGTTAGAAATAAAAATTAAAAAATAAGCAATTAATAATAACAACCAAAAATATATAAAGTACCAAAAAATAAATTTAACAACAATGGTACAAAATATCTAAGAAAATTATAAAACTTAATTAAGGTAGGGCACCTGGCTTGTCAGTCAGTAAGCATGCACCTCTTGATCTTGGGGGTTTTAAGTTTGAGCCCCACATTGGATGTAGAGATTACTTAAAGATAAAATCTTTAAAAAAACATAATTAAAAAACATAAAACTTGATGAATGGAGAGACATACTATGCCCTTGAATGGGAAGACTGTTAGATTGTAAAAGTTAATATATGTATTTTACATCTTATATATTACTATCAGAATTACAACAGGATGTATTTGTTGGTTTGTTTTTTGGAACATAATTAAATTATACAAAAGTTCAAATGGAAGAAAAAATGTATAAGATTTGTTAAGAAAATCTTAGAAAAAAATAGTAAGAGGGGGAACTAATATTTGATTAAGACAACATTCCAATTAATAGTGAAAAAATGGATTATCTAAAAAATGGGATTGTGATACCTGACTATTCATTAAAAGAAATTGTGCTCTTACTCCTGGTATTCACCTAAGAGAATGAAAACACATTTCCACACAAAGCTCTGTATGCAAATATTTGTTACAATAGTTTTTTTTTTCCATAATTGCCCCAAACTGGAAACTACGCTATGTCCTTCAACTGGTGAATGAGAAACAAATCAGACACATCTGTACAACGGAAAACTACTGGGCAATTTAAAAGAACAAATTATTGATATACACAAAACAATATGGACTAATCTCAAAAGAATTACACTAAGTGAAGGAAGCCAGACTCAAAAGGTGACTCAAAAGGCAAGGTGATATCCTATTTGAATGACTTCTGTAAAAGGTAAAATTGTATCAGATCAGTTGTCATCCAGGGCTGGGATTATAAGGGAGGGAATTAACCACAAAGATCATGAGGGAACTTTCTGAGATGAGCTAAATATTCTGTTTTTATTTTGGTGGTAGTTATGACACAGCGTACATTTGTCAAACTCATCATACTGTAAATTGTATTGAATGCAAATTGTACCTCAATAAACTTAAGCTGAGAAAAGAAGGTGAAGGTAGATTTGTACCTCTAGCCATAAACAGGATTAACTTTAGATGTATCACAGGGGCCTCTGGGTGGCTCAGTCAGTTAAGCGTCTGATGTCGGCTCAGGTCATGATCTCACGGTTTGTAGGTTCAAGCCCTGCATTGGCCTCTGTGCTGACAGCTCTGAGTCTGCTTCGGATTCTGGGTCTCTCTCTCTTTCTCTGTCCCTCCTCCACTCACTCTCTGTCTCTCTCTCTCAGAAGTAAATAAACATTAAAAAAAAACTTTAGATATATTACAAACATAAATGTAGGTAGGAAGCCCTAATGGGAGAGCCTGACTCAGATATAAAAATACTTGTTGCCAGGACCTTTCCTGTAAACCAACACTGAGGCAGAAGTTGGTGATCTCTTGCACCTTGCTCCAGAGCAACATTTTTGGGGACTGTACAAGTCTGTAACAATCTACAGGCATAAAAAATGCACCTACACTTTAAAGAGATCCTCAAAACTATTCCACTTAGTGATAGACTCTTGAGATCCTTAAATTTTGCCTTCTGGTTATGAAATATAATTAATACATGTCCATTGTGGAAATTTTGGGAAACATAGAAAAGCCAAAAATAGAATAGAAAAATCACTTATAGCTCCATCATTACTTTTTCTCAGTCTTTTTCAAAATGTAAAGAGTAAGGAATGAAACTCTTTCTCTCCCCTTGGTCCAAATCCATGCCCTATAGGTAGCTGCTATCATCTGCAGTCTGGTACACATTCTGCCAGAGACTTTTCTGCTCCTATATACCCTTGATTATGTAGTATAAACGTTTTGCTCTGTATCTTTTTTGGTACCTTTTTCCTCTGCATTTATTAACATGCCAGTTCACAGAAACATTCATGCTGTTTTAGCTTGAGCTCTCTGAGCAAGATGTTGCAAGCAGAAGGTTCATTGGGGTGAGCTCTTTTAGATACCCTTCTAAGATCCAGTCCTAAGGAAGTGAGGGATGCAGCAGTGGGCAGGGGGACAAGCTGACCAAAATGAACTTGCCCTTGAGGCCTCATCAAACTCATGAGAAAATCCTTGCGCTCCAAGGAAACCTTCAGAATTGTCCAAAATTGAGGCAGAGGGGATTTTGTATCCTCACATGAGTCAATGATTAGCCAAACCCTGGGAAGAGGTGCAAACTTGGGTGAGGTAGTTTCCAATGGAGGACACAACTTGGAATACTCATCAGTTGATAAGCACAGCAAATCATTTATACTGTATATTCAAGGGACTGGAACTAAAAAGAAAGGGCAAGGGAGAGTATTTTACTTTATTCACACCTTTATTGTTTTCATGATTAAACATAGAGGTTTCTGTTGTCATTTAAATCACTGAAAAGGGGGCTCCTGTGCGGCTCCATTGGTTAAGCATCAGACTCTATTTTGTTTCAGATCCCGATTTCACGGTTCAGGAGACAGAGCCTGAGTAGGGTTCTGTGCTGATAGTGGGTTTTCTCTCTTGGGGTTCTCTCTCTCCCTCTCTCTGCCCCTCCCCTGCTCTCTCACACATTCTCTCTCTCTCTCAAAATAAACAAATAAAATTTAAAAATAATTGTAAAAAGTAATTCACTGAAAAAGGATTTTGTGAAACATCATAGACAATGATCCCTGTTGACATATAGTCAGAAAAATAGGCACCATTCCCAACCCTTTAGTTCCTTTCACCTGCTTTAAAAAGACACTTTTTAAAGTTTTGTTTTAAGCACTCAAAAAGTGTAGTCATCAGGCTTCCCAAATCAGCACACTCTGCACTTTTAATTTTATGCTGGCCGAGAATGTGATCAATAAATTATTGCTGTTTGTGAAACATTTACTTTCATAATCCTAACATATTTTAGCTCCTAGGGTTACCACAGTGTCAGTTTTTTTTTCTTCACATTATTTGACAGCTGAAATTAAACAAATCCTATTCAACTACAAAGCTAAGAGAAGGTTTACTACGTGTGTCATTAGCACCATCCATATAAGGTAACAGAAGAATATGAGGTGTGGATTTTTAAAATATGATAAAATGAGAATACTGTTAGATGCACGGGAAGGTGTGACTTCAGGCCTGGCATTCTCTTATTAAAATAAACGTGTCTTTGTTTTATTTCACTAACGTAATCAGCATTATGTGTTTTGAGTTGACATATTTCAAATTATTTTATCAATTCAAAAATATATACCTTTGTTAAAATGTGTTTTAACTATCACGTCATTTTAATGTAATATATGACAAAGATTGCTCTGTATTAGGCTGCTAAATATTTTTATGTTCAAGAATTTCATGGTTAGAATGAAGAAACATAATTCACTTGATTATGTTTTTTAGCCCTTAATGCTTTTGCAACATGCTTTTAATGCTTGAATAGAAGACTTTTAGGAAAGTATAAAAGCACATAAAAATTGCCCCAAATATTTAAAGTCTAAGCATGAAAGTACATATATATACAGAGACACATGTATATGTATATATACAGTTATATATACATACATTTTAAAGAGCACATGTTATTCATAATCACAATACTTAGATTATGTATTATCACACTGGGGCAGCTTGTAATCTTGAGATTGCCTTTTTCCTACTTTGCATTTATACAACTTCTTTCATTCAGAGGTATTCTAAGAATACTACATAAAGAACAAGGGCTTGCACAGCCCAACTGCAGCCAGAAAGAAAATGGAGAGTCTTCATTATTTTTTAAAAACATACAAACTAATGTCCATGTGTTGAATGCCAGTTGAGTTGTATAATTCCTAAGGCATATTATTTTCATCTCTAATCCTATTTAAGCCATAGTGGTTATTGTAGTTTCATAACTAAATAAATACATGAAATAATTAGATACAACTATGTAAAGAAAGTCATTCTCAAAATCAAAACAATGAATGTGTTAAACTGGATAAAGATGAATTGGTTTTTACAAAAGGTAATTGCTGTGCATTTAAGTGTGGATGAGACAACTATAAAACATTAGAAACAGAATTTGTAAAAGTCTAGAATAGAAATTTATTTATATTTCTTTTACGAGTGTTTTTGTACCACTTAAAGGTACTGAAACTCAAAAATGTGAACAATACAGTATGGGTTAGAGGAACTTATGCATATATGTCTGTAACTTTCTATGTATGATTCTTCTCCTAAAATGTTTTCTTTTAATTGATTGCTTCCTGGCCCTAATTCGGTTTCATAAGATGGCTTCTACTGTAGTCAAATGCTCAGGCATTAGAATTAGTACAAGCTCCAACATTTAATGCATGTGGGGCTTGAGCAAGTTATTTAACCTCTCTGAGTCTTAATGTCTAAATCTGTTAAAGAATAATAGTCGGGGGTGCCTGGGTGGCTCACTTGGTTAAGCATCCAACTTTGGTCTCACGGTTTGTGAGTTCAAGCCCTGAGTCAGGCTCTGTGCCAACAGCTCAGAGCCTGGAGCCTGCTTAGGATTCTGTCTCTCCTTCTCTCTGCCCCCTCCCCAGCTTGCACTCTGTCTCTCTCTGTCTCTCAAGAATGAATAAATGTTAAAAGAAATTTACAAAAGAATAATAGTTGGATCAACCTTATAAAGTTGGGCAAGAAAGAACTGGATCCTTACTGAGAAAACAGTGAACAGAGTGCCAGGAATTGGTAAGTACTCAATAAATGCTAGCTGGTATGTAATGGTGTGTGGAGAAGGCTGTGAATCTGTATTCACTGCTGTCCAACAATTTACATTTTTCCTCACAACTTTCACATATTTTTTTTAAATAAAGGGCTACCTATAGAAAGCAAATTTAATATTATCTTAGTGTTATTAGTATTCCAACTATGAGATGTTGAGCCTTTCTGCTTTTAAAATTAAGAACAGAAAAAAATTAAGAGCAGAAAAATATGAAAAATACAATCTGTGAATAAAACCTATTCTAAATATGTGCTGTGTTTCTGTATCAAAATTTATAGTTATGTGAAAAAATTATAAGATACGTATCACTGTGTATATGAATGGATGGCAAAACGAAGCTGTTAGGAAAAAAATTGTAAAATCCACCTTTTTTATGACTTCTTCTGAATGTAAACAAAATCTTCAAGGGTTACTGAAGTCACAAAACTATGCCTGTATCCTCTATCCTTTATAACTTAAACATACTTTAAAATGCAGATGCTTTATTCTTTTTTCAAAAACAACATGAGATGATAAGTTCTAATATATATGGTATGTGATTTATTTTGGAGAACAAGTTTCAAAAAGTATAAGCCATTTTTTAGTTACCCAGGGTACCCTAATTACAAAATGGTACCTACTTATAAAATATATGGTTTACTATAACCACCTCCTTTTTAAAAGTGTGGAATTTCTAATCCAATTTCAAATATCAATGATGGTGCCTTTTCTAGATTGACCAATAACAGTGTTTACACAATTCAGGTGACAACTCTTAATACCTGTAGCCATGTTTTTAGATATGGTTTTTTCAAAAGAAAAATTGAGTACTAGAAGTTAACAAAAAGAGTTTCTTGAATTCTAAACTTAGTCTTTCTAGGGGCACCTGAGTGGCTCAGTGGGTTAAACATCTGACTTCAGCTCAGGTCATGATCTTGTGGTTCTGAGTTCAAGCCTTACATCCACCTCTGTGCTGAGAGCTCAGAACCTGGAGCCTGCTTCAGATTCTGTGTCTCCCTCTCTCTCTGCCCCTCTGCATCTCATACTCTGTCTCTCAAAAATGATTAAATGTTAAAAAAATTTTTTTTAATAAACTTAGTCTTTCTTTTGTATATTACTTTAAATGATTTTTAATTTTTATAGTAAAAAGGAATCTGCAATGCCAAAACTGTTACTAAATTTGTGGTTTAGAATCAAGAAGATGAATGTCATCTCTCTTGTATTTGGTAATGTAATTTATTCTTGCTAGTCTTTACTCAGTATATGCTAAGGCAATTTTCCTATTGACATCATCCTGCACTATGTGATAAGAAACTAGTATGTTCCTTATGTCAAATAGATAATCCTAAACTTAGGCCACCTATGGATTCTTAGGAGTATAGGTCCTATAACAAGTTAGCCAGTAAAATTTCCTGATACCACTGATTCTAACATTTTAATTTAATACTATAATGTTGCAAAAGAATAAAAATCTTTTATAGTAGCTTTGTTGAAAAATAAAAAGGCAACTTCACTGTAGCTGATCTGAATTTTTCACATTGCACAATGTTGATTAAATACTACAAACTGCAGTAAATAATACTTTCCATTTCTCGAATTATATTAAAAATTTTCTTTTTGGAAGTATATCGAACAATTGCAAAAATATAGCATTTTTATCCTCTTTATTCTCTCTTCTCCAAGCACAACAGAGACACAGAAGAAAGATAGTTTGGTAATGAAAAATTATTTTCTCTAAGTAAACATCAAGATTATTCAACTCAATAGATTCGTTTTCTTGGCCAAAATTAATAATAACTATGATAATAACCTTGAAAAATAGCATACAAACTTTTTTTTCTATGAGCTCTATTAAACTGGGAAAGTACAAAGATATCCTCATCCATCATTTCTGATTTCAAAGGCTGGTTTAAAGAAAGGAAAAATTGAGAAAGGAACTTTGTTTATTATTACTTTAGAAATAGTATAGATCAATCTTTAAAACAAAAACTATTCTATACGACTTTGAGACATAAATTTCTTAAAAGTTTGGTCAAGAAATTCTTTTTCAGAAATACCTACTTCCAAATACCTACTTGGTGAATACATATATTCCTTCGTAAACCATTGTAAACTTCAATGAATTTCCTTCCCATGATGTCACAGAAAAGCTTAGTATACTTGTCAAATTGGGTTTGGAAGGTGGACTTCAGATCCCATCACCACTACCATTATATTATCATATCATATAGTTGAACAGTGCTTTCTAGTTTTAAAATTTCTGTACCTAGAATGAATGTATCCTCTGTTTGTCAAGATAGTCCTGCATATTATCTCAGTATATTTATCAGTATGTCCCTCCTTCAGTCTCAAAGTGTCCTGGTTTACATGATTAAAAAAATATAACCATCCTAATTTTAACCCGCGTTAGGTTATATGGCCATTCTATGATCACTCTTTTGTAACAGATAAGAAAACGGAAGAAAAGGTGACTCCCTCTCAAGTTACTGAACTTAAACTAGGTCTTTTGGCTCCTTTTTCAGGACTTTACCTAGTCCTCGATGCTTCAGGGTGAAATCAGGCAGGTATGCTTCTCCGCTGACACCTTGCAACGTATTCAAAATACATTTATTTTTTTATGGATTATGGATTAGATAATGCCTCACGATTCTAATTTATTCTGATTAGTTGGTGTTTGTGGTGTGTGTGTGTGTGATTGGTCACATTCTTAAGGGCCAAAGGGAATCTGCTAACAGCCCACACTACCCACACTTCTGATGGGGAACACACCTGAAATAATTCTACATGACCTCCTAATTCCACGGTATTTCAGAACAGACCCTAGAACTGCTAGGAAGCTGCTCCAACCACTGAGCTCCTAAGGGCCTGATTTCTGGATGTAGCCAGTAGGAACTATATTAATCTTGTCTGTACTTCCAGTTGATGACATATACTGTCACACTGGAAAGTTTCAAGTACGGAGCAAGGTCACAGAGTAGTTTCTCTGTGTGCACAATTTATCCACTGAAAGCTTTGTAAGCACAGGATCTTGCCCCCCTCTGAAGAGGAAAAAGCAGATTTCTGTCTTAGAAATTTGAGTGTTTACTAACATGGTTTAAACAATTTCAGGATAAAGGCAAATGTTAAGCAATAATTCAATTATTTTGAATTTGCCTAAGAGGACATATTTTTAGAAATGTGCTAAATTTTAGCATTGATGTGATTTCATAATTAAGAATAATTTCGAAAGTAATGCCACAGCTTAAAAGAAGAAAGAGAACAAAAATAATTTATAATGAAACAAGTAGATGCATTTAAAAAGAAGAAAGCATTTAATTACATCTTAGTATATTTGCAGTGATTCATGATGGCTATTTACATCAAATGATTTTTTAAATATTAAATATTAAATCCATTTAAATGCAATAAGTTGTATGGAGAATTTTCATCTTTATTTCAGAGTCATGCTACTTTAAAATTCGTCATTAGAGTTAATAAGAAATTATATTGGAACTACTCTGTCCATTTAAATGAAGCATAAATCAATTATTGAAGCAAGGAATTTTTTCATCATTGTAATGATTATCGGAATAAATTTAGTTCTTCAATGCTGCCTAATGATATCTCCAATAACAAAAAAATTGCATAGACTTAATTTTACTAGGCACTATTTAAATGTGCTTATAATGTCTTTTTTTCCAGACAAAAATATTTTTGAAAATTCTCATGCAGCATCGGAATGCTCTAAATGCCAGATTCAGTTATCCTCAATACCCTGGAAACCAAAATTAGATTCAGAATCAATATACTGTACTATCCATTTAACATCTAGTACACCAAACACTAACAACATTTATGAAAGAGTAACAGACTCAAAAAGCTTAAGCTAGTAAAAGCAATCAATATAGCAAAGCAGTATTATAGAAAGGGGAATTTTGTGTGTCCATGACTTCCTCAGATGGGGCCCACAGAAGCTAGTTTGCTTTTAGAAGAACATCCCTTGAAATTTCTTTTGGAATTTACACGACAGTCTCTTTAGTCAGGCAGGAGACAGCAACACTTGCCTGTGGCACCCTGCACTTTGAACTTCTCACTTTTTGTGGAGAAGAAAATAGGGAAAAATCTAAAATCATTGTTTGGTAGCCTTGATGACTGCATCCTGGTATGAGTTAATAGAATATAATTTGTTGTTGTTATTATTGTTATAAAGTGCATACTGTGTGCCAGGAATTTGGGGATTACTTCAAACACATCATTTCTTTCAGTCCTCATAATACTCGTCCTCATTTTCCTAATAAGGAAGTAGATAACAAGTTACGCTGCTGGGAGGTGGCCAAATTGGACCTCTACCAAGTCTAGCTAATGACATAGGTGGTCCCCCTAATTGTATACAGGTGTGCTTTAGTGTGATCTGCAGCATGCCCAGGGACTAAAGACTCTTTGAATCAACCAGAAAATAAATGAAGTGATGATATTTGTCATTACTCCCACCACAGACACGTACACACACATAGACACTAGATTAATTCATAGAAATGTGACCCTAAAAAGTTTTGAATATTGATCCATACATACAGATTTTAAAATACAGGCCAAAAAACTGATGGTTTGTCAAATATCTTCACATGGTCTGTGATCTCTAGTACAGGAAATGCCAGATAATACAAATGTTCTTGGTAGAGCTGGCCATCAGAAGGTCACATGGTCACTTCAGTGGCTAATCCATTGCACTTCATGTATATCTGTATTCCCTTCCCCTGAGATTGAAGTAATCCCAGGATGAGCACTGCGTGTTGTATGAAAACCAATTTGACAATAAATTATATTTTAAAAAAATGAAGTAATCCCAAACAATGTTGTCTTGATAGCTTGAGGTAGTTAATCACTTCTGAAGCAAGTTACTGAGAGTAGCTCATATGCTAATGTTTGAAAATGATAGAGAGAGATGGATGGGTGAGTGGATGGATGGATGGATGGATGGATGAATGGATGTTTAGATAGATTAGAAAGAAAGAAAGAAAGAAAGAAAGAAAGAAGATGATAGAAGCTTGCAAATAGCAGATGTAAAACCAATGAATTACTGAAGTAGTGATTAGTAAAAATTAATCATTTACACACCAAAATGATGGTTTGCAAAACAGAGCACTCAAACCAAAATATGCAATGATATTCAGGAGTATATTGTTATGGTAGGGAAAAGGTAGGATAAAATAGGCAGAGAGGGAAAGGTTAGGACCTGAGGTCTCTGGGTGGGGAAAAACACATATTTTGGAACAATGCTGGGAGTGTTGACTACAGCAAACCCCCTTGGGGGTAAGGTTCCTCTTAAGAATGTAACAGATACCACCTACTCCCTCTCAGGAGCCCCTCAGGAATTTGACAATTAAAATACTTAACTAAAAAAAGTAAACCATAAAATTTATGTCATACGAGGGACAGTATGACCAGTCTGACTTCTCACACAGTGGAGTCAAGCCAATCAGGTATGATGACCTAGCACCTAGAGTTATCCAGCCAGTAAGTGTAGAACCTAAGAAGGAACAAGGGGGAAGGAAAAGCGTGCTGGCCAGAACCTTATAAAACAAGGACATTTACCTATAGTCGTGGGTATTCACTTTCGAATGGCCCTTCTTTGTAAAGAGAGCTTACATACTATTCTTACTTTCTAACCTTATACTCTAATAAACTTTGCCTGCTGCTCATTTTAATTTGTGTCCACCTCTTCATTCTTCCAAGTAACGAGAAAAATAACCCTGGATATTAGGGTAAAAAAATCCTACAACATTGTCACAAAGCCACTTGTATGGCAAGGAAGCAATGACTGTTTATTCTCTATAGTGATTGGTTATTATATCAGAGTTGCCTTAAATGATAGGGAATTTATCAGTGGTTATCTCATATCAACCTTGGAAAAAAGTTTAAGTTTTGTGTATCATTTTCAGAGGCATAAGCAAGAAATGACACAGGTCAAGCTGGCCTTGAAAAATAAGCTAGATTAAGCTTTGTATGATTAAACCGGTTTTGTCTATTCAGGGAATATTCAAGCCTGCTCTCCATTTGTTCTGAATTTAACAATAGATGATGATTGATTGATTGATTGATTGATAGATGATAGATAGATAATAGAGTTTAATTTCCCACTTAAAAATACAACCTTAGGGCACCTGGGTGGCTCAGTCAGTTAAGCGTCCGACTTTGGCTCCAGTCATGATCTCATAGTTCAAGAGTTTGAGCCCTGCCATCAGGCTCCATGCTGACAGTGCAGAGCCTGCTTGGGATTCTCTCTCTCTCCCACCCCCGTGCACACTCTCTCTTGCTCTCTCTGTCTCTCAAAATAAACTTAGAAATGTTAAAAAAAAATGTAACTTTCATGCAGATAATGCTTTCTTGAACATGAGAAAACAGTGGTAGAGTTTCACCTAACCTTTGGGGAATTTGCTTATTGGGAGTGCGTCACTAATATTAATGTTGTCTTATGTGTGTTTTCTGCATCAGGAGAAAGGTTTACCACAGCTGCTCGAGGAAGATGGACCCAGAATAAGAAATTTTCTACTTGGATTTGGGGAACCAGTAAATTCATTCAGGTATGATCAAGAACAAACCAATCAAAATAAGAGATGAAGGTAGGAATATTATATGTATATTTATTCAATATATGATTCATTATGTTATATTGTCTGGAAATGTCATGATTTAGATTTAAATTTACTCCTTTATTGACCTCCACCTGCAAAGACTAAGGAAATCCAATTTACGAATACATGATAATCTATATGAATATATTTATAGTGACAGAAATAAATCTGGATAACCTCAAAGATATTATATAATATAGGATTCAGTTAATATTTTTTCCTTATTTTGCTAACAACTGGTACCTGATCATACATTCACTAACAAAATTCTATAGAGATGTGCTTATATATAGTAACACTTAGTGATTATTTTCTAGATGCATCACACTTTACTCAGCTGTCAATGTGTTGCATGAAAAAAATGAAATTTAAAAAGAAACTAAGAGAACACAAAAATACCGATGTAAACATTTGTTGCCATACTCATTTTTCCATTTTGAATCTGGCAAAGCAAGTCAATCCTAGTACCCTGAGACAGGAAATCAGATATCTGGACACTGCGACAAGCGTCAGGTCTGAATCGAACCAAGCCTGGCTCAGCCACTCATTAGCTGGGTGGCCTTTAGCAATTCTTTTGATTTTTCTGGGGCTCTATCATCTGTGCAACAAAGGGGTTTAACGAATATACTTGTAGTTCTAAAATTATCAATAAGGACTTTACATTTTAAATTGAATATTGAAAAACTATTTAGGAAGTATTTGAATGATTATTTCTAAAACTTTGTTTGATAGTTTCCTTCTCTTCCATTTTTTTCACCTGAGACCAAATTCTTTACTCTTGATAAAGACTACAGAAAGTACTATATTAAATAATATGGTTGTATTTTACAACACAGTAATTTGGCAAAAAAAGCCATCATCACCATGAGCATTGCACAGAGAAAAAACTGAGGCTTAGTGCTCCTGGCATTCCTGGAATTAAGAAGTTTTGTAGATATAGTCTGAGAATTAAGATTTTACTGCCTTCTCCACTTGAGCCCTGTAAAAACATGCTTTCTTTCCATTGGTTATTCATGTCTGTCTTCCTTACTAGATCATGAACACTGGAAGGCTCATTTTTGTTTCACCCAGCATTTATATCAATGCCTGAGGCATCATAATTATTGTGAATAAAGTTTGTGATACTTGGATATTGTTTGTGTTATTCAAAAAAATCAGTAGTCCCCTGTGGTCTGCAGACCTCTCATGTCTTAAGTTCAGTGCTACTCAGCAGTTGTTCACTTATGACTTTGGATGGGCAGTAGGGTGACCAGTAGGGAAAATGGTGGATGAGGAGGCTCAAAATTGTAAAGTGTTGTGCTTTTATAATCTTTCATAGTGATTAATCTCTTTCCCTAATTCACTGAGTTGGCAAATGTGTTAGATGCCATTAAGCCAAACTTCTACCAATACAAGAGTCCCTTCTCTTGTTTTCCTGACAATTTCTTTTCAGCAAAGAGAATATTATATCTCTAGTGGCAACAGATTGTTAAAGTTCCTTCGGGTTTTTTTTTTAAGCAGTTTCTCCTTACAGTAAGCTTACTTGCTGTCCTAGTTCTACTGTCTACACTTTGTTTTTTCTGTGTGCCATTGGCTGCATGAAGTGGATAATGAACGTTGATTGGCTCCTATCCCATGCTTTGAGAACCCTGATAGTTTTGGGTGGAGTATTAGGAATGGTGGGAGACAGGAGAGTAATTAGAAATTCATAAACATATATATCAGCAACCTTAAAAGGCATATTTTAAAAATTCATTATGATATAGTAGAATAACTATGGCTACTGATTTTAGAAGTCCTTCAATAAGAATTGCCTTCCCCTCCCAAATATAAGGAAAGTCAGCTGGATATGGATTCAGAATTTTGATTCTGTTGCTTACTGACTGGGTAATTGTTTGGCAACTTAACCAATCTGAACTTAACAAACTAATATATATTGAAAATGTACAGTGTATTCTCTGGCACAGTATAGATTTCCTTCCTTACCAATTGAAGGACTGTCAACTTTTAACATCTTCCCAGAAACCTTTCCAAACTTATAATATCAGTAGTTCACCTTTAGGAAACTAAAACCAACTAAAGCCATCTAAAACAAATATCTAAATCTTTCATACAGATGTTTAAAGTGCTGTTTGTATCAACCACTCACAGGTGGCTAAGAGTATTTGTTATCTACAGATCACATCATAACACAAATGGAAACGTAACAATTGTTTTCTTCAATCAGGCCTTGTATTTTGCTTCTAACACTTCTAGAAGTGTTTCTCTTCTGTGAATATTGCCCACTGTTTATCTAAACTTTGCTTCAGATTTTGTATCTTTCCATACTTTGATAACCCTGGTAAAAACCACATTTGTGAAGTATGCTACTTACCAGTTAGTCATACTTGTATGTATTTGGTCTCTAAATTTAGTCTCTTAAATTCTCAAATGCTTTCCTAGTTTTTGTCCATATTATCAAAGCTAGTTATACTTATAGATCATCTCTACTATGAACACTAACCAAAACATTTGTCTGGTAAGATTCACTCTGATAAAAATAATAAATTGTAATACGTAATAACATGAAAATACGCTTTGAAAAAGCTTAAAGTATGACAGGCTGGGAAGCTTTCACACTTGTGGCTCAATTACCTGGCATCGTGGGGACAGGACATTATGGCACACTTAACGTTTCAGTTATCAGAAGATGAAACAATGTACCTGGACACATCACCTTACAACTTGGGGACACTGCTGATAAGAATAGGATTTGTGTACCAGGAAATTTCACCATAAACCATCAGATTCTAGTTGATTTCTTGGTTATGATAATCAAGAAACATAGTACTTTACCAACAGTGAAACCCATACTTCAGCGTCTGTATATTTTGAGAGAGATCTCACAAGAACGTAGTAAACATAGAGCTAGACATATAATAGTCACAGATATGTGCTGCTTCCCTTTTCTACTCTTCCTCCTACTCATGGTCGTGATTGTAATTATTATTCAACTTCGCCTATGCCTGTAATCCCCATTCTCTTGGCTAGGAACCCAGTCCACATAGCAACTACACCCATGCCTGATAATAATTGTGTCCAGCAAAGAGCATGTGTATTGCTTGTTCCCGTGGAGTATTTGTCCTTGGCTATAAACAGAGGAAGCCTCAAAGACTAAGCTGTCAAAAGACCATCCAGGTGTGTAGTGAAAAAAAGAATAAGAATTCCCTTTAGTGATATCCACAGACAAGTAGAAGGGAATATAAAGGGTACACACGAAAGAAATACACTGTACTTGGAAGCATGTGATTTTTTGCATGTCTGCCATTCCTATTACCATCTTGTATGGTAGTTTTAAATAACTATAATTTTTATAAAAGCATTCTTGGAGACATCCTCATGGGAAATACTTTTTGTTTTTCATAGTCAAATAGGAGTCATTTTTTTTCTTCCAAGGAACTCAACCATTCATTGTCTTGGTAATACCCAGATATATGATAAATGTCTTTGGGCCCATTGCACAGGTGGACAAAGTAAAGTGTGAAAACTATGTGAGGCTCAGGGATGAGGCTAGTTATTGAAATTCACTTTCATAATTCCCTAGTTTATGAAATAAGTCTTCGGGCCAAGACTTCTTTGATGTGGCATATATCGTATCGCACTGTTTTGACAGGAAAGGAAACATATCTAAATTAAATCACTGCCCCAGTCAAATCCAGTAGAAATGCTTTGTCAGCAGTGACAAAGTTTTGTATTTGATTTTTTACAGCATCACAGAATTTTGAGCTAAAAGGGACCACTGAGATAATGTATCCATCTTTTCATTTTCTAAATGAGGAAAACCGTTCCTAAAGATGTGATACAAATTACCCAAAGCGATACAGTTAATCCATGTCAGGGCTGGGACAAGTGCCGAGTGTCCTTACTCCAAGGTCACTGTTTGTCCCCCTACCTTTTTGTCCTATATATTCCTAAGGAATTCTTAGAATTAAAAGTAAATTGAGATCCTGAAAGATCCCAATAGATCCTTTTATCCAGTAATCAATCTCCTTGTTATCTCCTCAATGGAACACTCTTTTTCATACTCTGTTTCTATATTTGCTTTTGCCTGGAAATGTCCTCCCTTCCTTCTGCTTCTGGAAAAGCCCCTTCATTCTCCTAAGACTCACCTAAAATACTACTTTTGGTGTGACGCCTTCCCCAGGTCCACCAGTCATCTTGTTTTCTCACTGTGGTCTCTTGTAACATCTTGCAGTGTATTAAGTGACTGGTTTGTGAGCCTGTTTCCCCCATTAGACCATGAGCTTAGATAATAAGGACCACGTCCAAGTGACTTAAAACTTTTTAGGTTGTCAATAAAGGAATCTATTTGAAATAACATCAGCAAAGAGACTTTTGTTTTGTTTTGTTTTGTTTTGTTTCGTTTCGTTTTAAGTGCCTGGGCATAGCTCCCACTATATAAGGAATGGATGCAGCCCATTTTCAGGAATGGGTTGAGTGCAGGACTGGAACATCATGAGGAACCAAGAGGTCCTGTTTTTTTTTTTTTTTTAACCTCTTGTTTCTGCTTCTCTGTGCATCTGCTTCATTCTTTGCTGATACCATAGACTAATTCTATTGCCCAGTTCACAGAATTAGAAATGGACATTACTGGGGCGCCTGGGTGGCGCAGTCGGTTAAGCGTCCGACTTCAGCCAGGTCACGATCTCGCGGTCCGTGAGTTCGAGCCCCACGTCGGGCTCTGGGCTGATGGCTCGGAGCCTGGAGCCTGTTTCCGATTCTGTGTCTCCCTCTCTCTCTGCCCCTCCCCCGTTCATGCTCTGTCTCTCTCTGTCCCAAAAATAAATAAACGTTGAAAAAAAAAATTTTAAAAAGAAATGGACATTACTGATAACTCTCCAGTTAACATCGCCTCCACTCAAGAATAAGCCACATCGATTTAGAATTTCCTTGTCTCAAATACAGTTCCCAGGAAAGACAGATGCCCACTCCTCTACCAATCAACTGTGACCAGGGGACAGACCTGTCATATCAACATGGTGCTCTGACTATAAGGGCATGGCAGAGAAAGAAGTCTCCAGAAAGGGGAACTGAGCAAACTGAGTAGACAGAACTGGAATTCTACTACAATATCTTGTTCATTGTTTGGTCTTCCTTTAAGCAACACACATCTTAGCCAACACACAGATAAACTTAGTTCTTGGAACTGTGAGAGACAAAATATTTTGAATGAATCAATTTAAAGTATTTTATAGAAACCTATAATTCTATACATAAGTAAATTGAGAGCCAGAGAGAATAAGTGACTCCTTCAATGACACATGAATGGTTAGTGATCAAAAGAGAATCTAGATTTCTGGAATATTAGCCTTAGGCTCTTATTTAAATATTTATTAATTATTTATGTTGTACCAGTTAATTTGTCAAGTGCCTTACTAACATTATCTCAATTAATCTTCACAAAAACAGTATGGTGATTATTATTTTTTTTAAACTTTATTTTTTGAGAGAGAGCCTGAGCTTGAGTGGGGGAGGGGCAGAGAGAGAGGGGACAGAGGATCTGAAGGGAGCTCCGTGCTGTCAGCAGCGAGCCCAACATGGGGCTCGAACCCAAAAACCATAAGATCATGAGCTGAGCCCAAGTCAGACACTCACCCAATTGAGCCACCCAGGCACCCCTGCTAAGTACTATTATTATGCAAGAAGGAATCTATGGCTTAGAGAAATCAAGTAACTTCAGTGGATCAAAGCCAGGAGTGAAAGCCAGGTCTGCCTTACTAGAAATCTCCAAACCAGCATTGCCCATTAAATAAAATGTGAACTACATATATTACTTTCAATTTTCTAGTAGCCACACTTTAAAAGTGCAAAAAAGAAACAGGTGAATATTTAATTCTCCTGATACCTGTTATTTACTTCAGTATATCTAAAATATTATTTCAACACTCATTCATTATTAAAAATTATATCACATCTATTCTTTGAACTAAGTCATTGCTTATAGCACATCTCATTTTATTTATATATTTTTGAATGTTTATTTATTTTTGAGAGACAGAGCACGATGGGGGATGGGCAGAGAGAGAGGGAAACACAGAATCTGAAGCAGGCTCCAGACTCTGAGCTGTCAGCACAGAGCCCGTCACAGGGCTCCATCTCACAAACCATGAGTTCATGACCTCAGCTGAAGTCATACGCTTAACCAACTGAGCCACCCGGCTGTCCCAGCACATTTCATTTTAAACTTGCTACATTTCAACTGCTCAGTAGTAGCACAGCTAGCTAGTAGTTACCATATCGGACAGTGGAGTTTTAAATGATTATGCTTAGGTACCCATCAGAACTAACTAAACTTACATGAATTATGATGTGGCATAAGGACAAAGTGTCAATCAATCAGCCTTTATTACATCTAGTCCTCCCCTGATATCATATCAATACTACAATTCCTGGTCCAAGGCAGATTACACTGACTTGGAATCTCTTGCCTCTGCCTCCAGATGAGCTACCTGATGAGCTACAGTAGTGTTACTCTGGCCACAGTAGAAAGCCACCTGACAAAAGCTGACCTGGGGCTCACACAGTTCTCCACTCTCATAGCAGAGGGACCCATCCTAAGAAAAGCTACTGTGAAATCTGGGCTTCCCTTTGTGCCACAACAAAAGAAACCAGTTGTCTCAGTTATGCAAGAAATTAAAGAACACAGCTAGTTCAACATCCTTTATTTTTGGTTCTTCTCTCAAAGTGCCCCTTTCACTAGATAACAAGCAATGGATGTGTTTTGACTCATATGGTTTTCCAAGTTGGGGTGTTGACCATTAGCAGGAATTCTGTAACCCATTTGGATGAAGGAGGAGGGGTTTAGCATTAAGCATATGCTGAGCACCCATCTCTGCCTCATTTTTCCAGCTGTGGGAGGCAATTAACATCTCCAGCTGACAATGCTTGTCCTCTTTTCAACTCCATTTTCAGCAACACAGAAAAGCAACTCTACATAATGAGAAGGAAACAGGAAGATTGTTGGGAAACAGGAAGGTTGTTGGGAAGATTATATGAGAATACATAAGGTGAAACGTGAGGAAGGATAATTATGTGAGCCACATCTATAAGTGATGGAAAATAACCGGTTTATAACCTCCATGAGCTCATAGTTCTGCAGTATCTTATTACTGTTAATTTCCAAATAACGCATTCATGTAAATCTGCATATTTTATTGATGAGAAAGTCTAAAGAGATTGGTAACTATTCTAGAATTTAAACATTTAAGTACCGCATCTTCTATTGATCTACCTTTTAAAGGGTTTTTATAGATCCCTTCTTCTCCAGATGCCTTACAATATTGAAGCGTTCAGAACAACCCACACTTAAATATGTTAATAAGAAATAAGATGTGTTAAAATGAATGCATTTATATCACACCCATTTCTAATATCCATAATCTATTTTCTTGTATGTAGAATAGCCCTCACTTGCAAATTCAACGTATTAATCATAAAGACATTTGTTTTTCCATTTTGTTAAGTATTTGTCGCATGCTTTTGTCATTGACCACATTACAGAACAAATGAGAAGAATATAAACCAATAGACTCTTTTTGAGGAAATATAATTTAAATTTAAATTCTTCTTGGAGAGACAAGACAAACAAGATGAATTACTGCATGATTCCAGTAATTGCCAGACTATGTAGGAAAGAAGCAAACAGGAAGAACTATGCTAGAGGATTGAATAAAGGGGGCTAGTAAGTCTGAGATGGCTACCTGGGAGAGCTCTAAGTCCCAGAAAAATAGGATTCAATTTAAAACAACATTTTAAAAATACACTTGGGGGTTAAAAGGAAAACCACTGGGTGATGTAAGAGAAGACTGGTTACAAGAGAAGAATGTAGGTTACAAAATAAGGAACTGAAGTTTAGGTGATAAAAACAGAGAAGCAGAGAGGAATAAGAACCTGGAAGACCACTCAAGATACGTGGGCCATAGTAAGCCTTCAATAAATACTTATTATTATTACAATAAATGTGAGAAATGGTGAGGACAATTCACAGGAAATCAATGAATAATATCAACACAGTGGTTGGAATGACTTGAGGATTATTTTAGCCGTAATGTAATAAAAATTGACTAGAGTCTTGGAAACCAGGAAGGATGGAGAAGTGGAAGTGAAAGGATCCATTTGAGGAAAAGCGAAAAGGAATGGGCCAAAATAGAACAACGTTTTGGAGCAACAACTTCTAACTATGAAAAGTTACGACAGGATTGCTGGTAATGTAATAAAAACAAAACAAAACAATAACAACAACAACAACTTAGTTTCTAATGTTGCTAATGTTGCTGTACTAAACAACTTGTGTAATATCTTTGAGTTTTTAAAAAGACAGAATGATATAATCCCCAAATGACATTCTCATTACTGTTGCATTTATGCACATGCAAATCTCATGCCATATTATCAACATTTTCCTTTTCTTCTATCTTCTTAGAATTCTCTTTCTCCGGAGCCCATGGCCTATTCAGTATATGTTGCACTTTTCAAAGGAATAAACTCTCTGACTAGACATGATTACTGGATATTTTGTACCAAACACACAACTGTATAAATTTCATCTTTAAAGGCAAGGAACTAACTCAAAATTCCTTCTGTGTTTAATGGTAGGAATTTATGAGACCTGAGTATGCCTTTACTTATCAAAGCTGTTTGTATACTGAATCTACTTTTTAATGATGTTCCATTATTTTTGATGTCTATGCCTTGTTTTCTGCTCCAGTTGCAAACTTCCCCCAAGTCTAGTGGCTTACAACAAAAACCAATCATTTATTGAACTCATTCATCTACACGTTGGGCAGGGTACTGTGGGAAGGCTTGTATTTCTCCAGATCAGCCGAGGTGGCTACAGATCAGCTGAGGTGGCTCACCTGAGGGTTTTAGGCCTCTGCTTCTGAGTTGGGTCACTCGCCTGCCTGGCAAGTTGACATTAGCTGTCAGCTGGAAGCTCAGCCAGAGCTGAGGAAGTGAAGTAGTTCCTCTCCACGTGGAACTGTCCATGCGGGCTTCTCCACGAGTTGCTTGTACTTCATTGCAGCATGGGGACTTGTTTCCAAGGATGGGCATTCCACAAGAACCAGGCAGAAACGATCACTTTTAATGATCTAAGTGTGGACGCCACAGAGCACCCTTCTGCCATAGCCAGCAGTCAGTCTAGATTCCAGAGGGTGACTGTAGAGCCCACCTCTCAATGGGAGGGATTGTTAGTGTCACATCCTAAGAAGAGTTGTGAGGGGTGGGAGAAACAGTTGTGGCCGTTTGGGGAAAATACAGATTCAAAATCTGTCCAAACTCCAAGTGAACAAAACAAGCTTCTGTTTCACTGCTTTCCCTTGTATTGTTACCCAAATTGCATTGCTCTGGAAGCCAAAATTCCTCCCTAGGACTGTTGTCCTAGGAAAGGGTTAGGGCGCAGAAAGCACTACCACCTAGATGTACCAGAGATACCAGTTATCTCTGGAATCTAAAGCCGTGCACTTTCAGGAGAGCACTTAGTATCTCTATTACAAATTAAAGTACTTCTCACTGATTTGATATTAATGACCTAGCAAATCACAGCTCCCATTGCTCCCTCTACACAATTTCTGGAGTAAATCTAGAGAAAAGCAAGGAACACATAACTTGGAAAACCAGATTAAAGTTAGCACACACCACCAGGGAACAGACAACAGCATGGTTTCTATTGAACATCATTTGTGAGAGTTGCCTTAAAGGATTGTGTATTCCAAAGGACAGATTGAGGAAAACACTTGATCTTGGTAGAGTCCTGATTCAGATCTAAGAGGCCACGTGCATGGTGGCAGAAACGAGGGCTCTCACACAGATAGATTTAGATTATAATTCAGCTCTGCCACTTAACTGTGTGATCTTGAGTAAATCACTTAATCCCTTTGAGCCTCAGTTCCCTTGTCTGTTAAGCAGGAATAATACCTATCTCACAGGGTTGTGGTAAGGACTGAATGAGATAACGTAAGAAAGCCCTTATATCTGGTTTATGGCAAGCCCTAAATAAATGAACTCTCTTCCTCTTTGCTGCTGATTCATTATGCTTCAGAGCACCTAATTTTTCTGAATTTTAATTATCCCATTTTATAGTGAAGGAATTCAGATGAATTTGACCTCTGTGCCTCAAACCAGCAAGTGGATGGCAATGCCAAGAACAATGTAAATATATTACAATCTGAAAGATATTAAGTGCTCTTCAGATGCAAAGGAAGCGTAAGTACAGGGAAATCCCAGCATCGTATTTTCAAAAAAAAAAAAAAAATCCAATCCCCTCTGCAATTGCAGGCAAGTATTAAAAGGAAGATATTGTATTTGTATAAAAGGAATCTCAAAAGAGCACATGGAGAATCTTTACCAGGAAACATGGTTACATGTGGACTTTTCAGTATATAAAATAATTTTGTATATGTATGTATACTATATATACAACTTACTTGAGAAGAATGCTGATGAATATGGCAATTTTGGAGTAATTTTAGAAAATGCTATGTTTGCTTAAAAGCCTAGAGAGAACTTAATTAGATTCAAAGGTGAAATCACCAAGAAAATACTAAGTTTTTTAAGTGTACTATTTTTGCTCTGGATTTCTATGCCTGGTCTTTTTCTGTATCATTGCCGCAATCCCCATTTATGCAAAAACCAGCAGATAGAGAAAGGCTGGCTTCACACTTGCTTCCTGCCCCGAGCCCAATGGAGGAAGAGTGGTAAGTTTGTAATGTTGGCCAAAACAGCCTGGAGTCACTTGCTGGACTGAATTTAAAACCCTGGCAAATAACGGAAGCTAATTTCAGCTTTAGATGACAGTTCACTGAAACCAAACTCTCTTTGACCAGAATGCCAACTCAAGACACATCCCTATTTGAATGTTCTAGAGAAAAATTCCTCAATATCATTTGAGTGCCCACTATTACCATATTTTATTCTACCATCATGATACCCTGCTAAATCCTTCTCAACATAGGCCAGCTTTCTGTGGCTTTAACGACTACAGATTTGTGGTTTGTGAGTATTCTAGAACATTCCAGGCTTATTTTAGTCGTTTTCCATTTGAGTCATTTTAAATTGGCAGCTGGCCCAAGGAGCCATTATCTGCATCATCAGAGTCCGTTAGTATTCTATTAACAATAATTAAGTCCGGGCAAAGAGAAAAGAGAAGTCAACCTAAAGTGAAAGGGACCCAGTTTCCTCATCTATAAAATGTATTTCTGAGGCATTTGGGTGGCTCAGTAGGTTAAGCATCTTTAACTCTTGATTTCAGCTCATGTCATGATTTCATGGTTTGTCCCCTGTGTCAGGCTCTGTGCTGACAGCAAGGAACCTGCTTGAGATTCTCTCTCTCCCTTCTCTCTCTCTCTCTCTCTCTCTGTTTCTCTCTCTGCCCCTTCCCCATTTGCACACATTTGTTCTTTCTCTCTTTAAAATAAATAAATAAACATTTTTTAAAAATGCATTTCTGTTTCACAGGCTTGCTATAATGATTAAATGAGAAAATAGTTTTGAAAGTATTTTATAAGTTCTACAAAGACTAGGTGGTAGGAAGAAGAACAGACTCATTATACTGAGAAACTCTGAGAAGTCAATATAGAGTCCTGGGAGAGGAACACTCAAAGCAAGCCCTCACAGGAAAATATTCAGTCCAAAGTTAGAGTCTGAGAAGCAGCCTGGGGAAGCAGACACACAGAAATGTAGGTCCCTGCTCAGGACAAATGAGGCTATCTCGGGTCTGGAACCCAGGAGTTGCAGGCCAATACAGAAGCACTAACCACAGGCACGGTGGTGGAAGCAGACAGGTGTGAAAGTTTGAGCTCACCATCCAGCACAGACAACCTGGGGAACCATAACTGCATGCTTACTGCCTTTGTGTCTTTCAGATCAAGCCTGCCAGTTTTCCTCAAGAAAAAAAAAAAAAAATACCTAACATTCTGTGTGAGGATGAAGTTTGACAGGCAAAGTCAGGCTAAAGAGAGAAGTTTAATTTATTAATGCTTCTTCTAAACTCTTGTCCCCATATATGTCCATCTCCACTGTTTTCAACTTCTCTTCCATGATCCAGCTTTCTGCAGGGCACCTAGCAACCCACCCCTAAGGTTCTCCGGGAAGTAATGCTCTTCAAATTCCTCATTACACCCACCTCAAGTGAATATCTTAATGTTTCTTGGCATTTATAGTTCTTCATCTCAATCAAAACGTACCCATATTATGTTTCTTTCCCTTGAACATCTGGTCTCTGGCTAGCTGACCATTCTGTCTTGGGATGTGACAATAATCGCCAATAATGGCTAACATGTTATTTCTCCAAATAACAGTTTTGCTGCAGGGAGTTTTTAATGCCATAAGCCAAAAATTGAGGACCTCATGGTATTGCTAGTGGAAGTAAAACTGGCCATGTTTCCAGGCATCCTTCAAATCACCCTCCAAAGTGGGTACTGCCACTGCTTATTCACAAGGTATCAAGCAGGAAGAGAGAGGTAGGTGGGCCAGTTCAGTAGGAGGCACTTCATGGTGATGGTAATGAGGGTAGGTTGTTAGACATTCATTTGAAAACCAACGTATCTGCTTTGGAAAAAATAATATATAATTCACCAGTTTTTATGATTTTTCCTGAACAGTGCAGTTAATGGTCTGAGGTTGTGCATACAATTAACATAATTTATTTGACAAATATTTATTGAGCATTTACCATATGCTGGGCACTGTGCCAGTTCTGGAATACACAGTGAACGAGAAGATACAAAACCAAGCAACCAAATAAGTAATTTGAAGTTACAATTGTTGTTCTAAAGGAAGATACAGCATAGTCAGAAAAATACCAAGGAATTGAGTTTGGCATTGGGAGTTAGAAAGAAACTCTTTGAGGAAGCATCCTGGAGGATTGGTAGGAATTGGATGCAAAGAGGGAGACAAGAATTTTTCAGGTGCTGAGATGTGAAAAAAGCTTGATTATTTGTCTAGGAACTGATAGACAAGGAGGGCAGCTATAACCCAAAGAGCCAGAGAAAAGTAGAGTGAAAGAAACTGGAGGGGCTAGCAGTGGGCACAGCCTGCAACTTCCTGTATGTCTTGTGGGGATTTCAGAATCTATCCTAAGTACCTGTAAAAAGCCATGAGCAGTGGGGGATGGGCAGGGGACATTTAATAAGTAAAATGGCATGGTATTTAAATTTCAAGAAATCATTCTGGTTCTTGTGGAGGTGGACTTACAGCAGGGGCAGGGGAAAACAGATATGCAGGCAAGAGAAAGCTTGGACTAGAATGGCAGCAACAAGAAAAGAGGACAGATTCAAGATACATTTTATAAAGAGATTTCGGAAGACTTCATGATGGATTGATTGGGGTGGGTGTTCTGTGGGCCAGAGGGGGTGTCAGGAATTGCTCTTACATTTCTGGCATAAGTACCTACATAACTGGAAGTGCCATTAATGGAGATGAGTAGCTTTTCACAAATTGATGGGATTTCAACAAGCGTAAAACACAGATAGTGTGGACACAGGCTTCACCTTGTAATATTCAATGAAAGTGGCAATGCCAATTGCCATCATCATTTGAGTGTGTCTATGCATCTGTGTATGACAGTAACTGTGTTTGTGCTTTGTGGAGAGGAGAAGGGGGGGTGCTTAAAAAGAAAAACTGCAAACAAGTAGGTACCTAAAATAATGAAAAAATGATCACTGACTATTATAGATGCTGCTGGGGAGTCTTTCTGATGCAAATACATACCTAAGTTAGCTCTGCTTTCACCTCAGGAACAAAAAAGAAAAAAAGAAAGAAAGAAAAGAAAAGAAAAGCAAGGTTTAGAAAAGAAACACTGCCACCACAAGCTACAGATTCCATTGTTTCTAGGGAAAAATTCATTTACATCAAATATCTGAAGCTGTCAGTGCACACAAAGACTTTGAAAGCATTTGTTTGGAGCTAATACTGTACTTTCTATTTATATTCTAATACCTCGTCCACCCCCTTATGATTCTTTGTGAACTTGCTCAAGTTTTGGCTCTACTATACTTTTATTTTTTTCCCCTGAGACACACTTGTAATCTTTACAGACTTGTTCCAAGAGCAAAGAAATGGATCATTAAAGAAAGAATGAAATGTCATTTGATGGTGTGCCTGCTGCTTTCTTTGTGGAGAATCTGTTCCCATAGCCATGTAAAAGTGGAGAAGCTGCATGCCATGGATGCTAAGGACTAGATTAGTTGTGGTCAAGGACAGAAAACACATGTGCTACCTGCCCCTTTCCAAGAAGTTGAATTCTGGAGCTGAATGAAACCTGATATTTCTAATTGTTTTTAGTGAAAACAGTGTTTTTGTGATGTTTCTTGGGGGTGGTAAACAGTCTCTGAAAAGGAAATCAAATGCACACACAGAGACACAAAAGCTCTCATAAAATAAATAATAATAACAAAGCTTTAGTAAAGTTAGGGCTAACAAAAATCAATCTGAAATAATGAGACATTGTCTGACAGGGTCATTGGCCACTTGAAGTACTGATGATAATGGTCTGGCAGATAGTTTATGAAATCTTCAGGGAACTTTCAAACCTTATGGGAAAAGAATGTATATCAAAGATAGAAATGCTTGTTATGATGAGCACGGGTGTCATATGGAAGTGATGAATCGCTAAATTCTACACCTGATACCAGTGTTCTACTGTATGTTAACTGGAAGTTAAATAGAAATGTGAAACTAAAAAATAAATAAGTAAAAATAAATAAAAAGTGTCAGGACTAGTAAGAAAGAAGGGGATATAAGAAACTATACACATATCTACACATTTCTGGAAAAGAGAGAAAAAGTGAACTAGAAACTAAAGATTGGTTCTGTTGAAGGACTGGGTAAAAAAGTGGCAGAAGAAAGGTGGAGTAGGAATGAGTAGAAATGAAGAGGGTCTGACACCTTGCTGAGAATACCACTTTGTATAGCTCTGACTTTAAGAACCATAGTGTTAGTTCACATTCCAAAGAGATAATTAGTTAAAATTTATCAGGATATAGGGAACCCAAAGTGGAATGCAAGCGATAGCAAATAAACTGTATAACTGTTTTTCTTTTTTTTTTTTTTATATGAAGTTTATTGACAACTTGGTTTCCATACAACACCCAGTGCTCATCCCAAAAGGTGCCCTCCTCAATACCCATCACCCACCCGCCCCTCCCTCCCACCCCCCATCAACCCTCAGTTTGTTCTCAGTTTTTAACAGTCTCTTATGCTTTGGCTCTCTCCCACTCTAACGTCCTTTTTTTTTTTTTTTTTTTCCTTCCCCTCCCCCATGGGTTCCTGTTAAGTTTCTCAGGATCCACATAAGAGTGAAACCATATGGTATCTGTCTTTCTCTGTATGGCTTATTTCACTTAGCATCACACTCTCCAGTTCCATCCACGTTGCTACAAAAGGCCATATTTCATTTTTTCTCATTGCCACGTAGTATTCCATTGTGTATATAAACCACAATTTCTTTATCCATTCATCAGTTGATGGACATTTAGGCTCTTTCCATAATTTGGCTATTGTTGAGAGTGCTGCTATGAACATTGGGGTACAAGTGCCCCTATGCATCAGTACTCCTGTATCCCTTGGGTAGATTCCTAGCAGTGCTATTGCTGGGTCATAGGGTAGGTCTATTTTTAATTTTCTGAGGAACCTCCACACTGCTTTCCAGAGCGGCTGCACCAATTTGCATTCCCACCAACAGTGCAAGAGGGTTCCCGTTTCTCCACATCCTCTCCAGCATCTATAGTCTCCTGATTTGTTCATTTTGGCCACTCTGACTGGCGTGAGGTGATACCTGAGTGTGGTTTTGATTTGTATTTCCCTGATAAGGAGCGACGCTGAACATCTTTTCATGTGCCTGTTGGCCATCTGGATGTCTTCTTTAGAGAAGTGTCTATTCATGTTTTCTGCCCATTTCTTCACTGGGTTATTTGTTTTTCGGGTGTGGAGTTTGGTGAGCTCTTTATAGATTTTAGATACTAGCCCTTTGTCCGATATGTCATTTGCAAATATCTTTTCCCATTCCGTTGGTTGCCTTTTAGTTTTGTTGGTTGTTTCCTTTGCTGTGCAGAAGCTTTTTATCTTCATAAGGTCCCAGTAATTCACTTTTGCTTTTAATTCCCTTGCCTTTGGGGATGTGTCGAGTAAGAGATTGCTACGGCTGAGGTCAGAGAGGTCTTTTCCTGTTTTCTCCTCTAAGGTTCTGATGGTTTCCTGTCTCACATTTAGGTCCTTTATCCATTTTGAGTTTATTTTTGTAAATGGTGTGAGAAAGTGGTCTAGTTTCAACCTTCTGCATGTTGCTGTCCAGTTCTCCCAGCACCATTTGTTAAAGAGGCTGTCTTTTTTCCATTGGATGTTCTTTCCTGCTTTGTCAAAGATGAGTTGGCCATACGTTTGTGGGTCTAGTTCTGGGGTTTCTATTCTATTCCATTGGTCTGTGTGTCTGTTTTTGTGCCAATACCATGCTGTCTTGATGATGACAGCTTTGTAGTAGAGGCTGAAGTCTGGGATTGTGATGCCTCCTGCTTTGGTCTTCTTCTTCAAAATTCCTTTGGCTATTCGGGGCCTTTTGTGGTTCCATATGAATTTTAGGATTGCTTGTTCTAGTTTCGAGAAGAATGCTGGTGCCATTTTGATTGGGATTGCACTGAATGTGTAGATAGCTTTGGGTAGTATTGACATTTTGACAATATTTATTCTTCCAATCCATGAGCAGGGAATGTCTTTCCATTTCTTTAAATCTTCTTCAATTACCTTCATAAGCTTTCTATAGTTTTCAGCATACAGATCCTTTACATCTTTGGTTAGATTTATTCCTAGGTATTTTATGCTTCTTGGTGCAATTGTGAATGGGATCAGTTTCTTTATTTGTCTTTCTGTTGCTTCATTGTCAGTGTATAAGAATGCAACTGATTTCTGTACATTGATTTTGTATCCTGCAACTTTGCTGAATTCATGTATCAGTTCTAGCAGACTTTTGGTGGAGTCTATCGGATTTTCCATGTATAATATCATGTCATCTGCAAAAAGCGAACGCTTGACTTCATCTTTGCCAATTTTGATGCCTTTGATTTCCTTTTGTTGTCTGATTGCTGATGCTAGAACTTCCAGCACTATGTTAAACAACAACGGTGAGAGTGGGCATCCCTGTCGTGTTCCTGATCTCAGGGAAAAAGCTCTCAGTTTTTCCCCGTTGAGGATGATGTTAGCTGTGGGCTTTTCATAAATGGCTTTTATGATCTTTAAGTATGTTCCTTCTATCCCGACTTTCTCCAGGGTTTTTATTAAGAAAGGGTGCTGGATTTTGTCAAAGGCCTTTTCTGCATCGATTGACAGGATCATATGGTTCTTCTCTTTTTTTTTGTTAATGTGATGTATCACGTTGATTGATTTGCGAATGTTGAACCAGCCCTGCATCCCAGGAATGAATCCCACTTGATCATGGTGAATAATTCTTTTTATATGCTGTTGAATTCGATTTGCTAGTATCTTATTGAGAATTTTGGCATCCATATTCATCAGGGATATTGGCCTGTAGTTCTCTTTTTTTACTGGGTCTCTGTCTGGTTTAGGAATCAAAGTAATACTGGCTTCATAGAATGAGTCTGGAAGTTTTCCTTCCCTTTCTATTTCTTGGAATAGCTTGAGAAGGATAGGTATTATCTCTGCTTTAAACGTCTGGTAGAACTCCCCTGGGAAGCCATCTGGTCCTGGACTCTTATTTGTTGGGAGATTTTTGATAACCGATTCAATTTCTTCGCTGGTTATGGGTCTGTTCAAGCTTTCTATTTCCTCCTGATTGAGTTTTGGAAGAGTGTGGGTGTTCAGGAATTTGTCCATTTCTTCCAGGTTGTCCAGTTTGTTGGCATATAATTTTTCATAGTATTCCCTGATAATTGTTTGTATCTCTGAGGGATTGGTTGTAATAATTCCATTTTCATTCATGATTTTATCTATTTGGGTCATCTCCCTTTTCTTTTTGAGAAGCCTGGCTAGAGGTTTGTCAATTCTGTTTATTTTTTCAAAAAACCAACTCTTGGTTTCGTTGATCTGCTCTACAGTTTTTTTAGATTCTATATTGTTTATTTCTGCTCTGATCTTTATTATTTCTCTTCTTCTGCTGGGTTTAGGCTGCCTTTGCTGTTCTGCTTCTATTTCCTTTAGGTGTGCTGTTAGATTTTGTATTTGGGATTTTTCTTGTTTCTTGAGATAGGCCTGGATTGCAATGTATTTTCCTCTCAGGACTGCCTTCGCTGCGTCCCAAAGCGTTTGGATTGTTGTATTTTCATTTTCGTTTGTTTCCATATATTTTTTGATTTCTTCTCTAATTGCCTGGTTGACCCACTCATTCGTTAGTAGGGTGTTCTTTAACCTCCGTGCTTTTGGAGGTTTTCCAGACTTTTTCCTGTGGTTGATTTCAAGCTTCATAGCATTGTGGTCTGAAAGTATGCAGGGTATAATTTCAATTCTTGTAAACTTATGAAGGGCTGTTTTGTGACCCAGTATATGATCTATCTTGGAGAATGTTCCATGTGCACTCGAGAAGAAAGTATATTCTGTTGCTTTGGGATGCAGAGTTCTAAATATATCTGTCAAGTCCATCTGATCCAGTGTCTCATTCAGGGCCCTTGTTTCTTTATTGACCGTGTGTCTAGATGATCTATCCATTTCTGTAAGTGGGGTGTTAAAGTCCCCAGCAATTACCACATTCTTATCAATAAGGTTGCTTCTGTTTATGAGTAATTGTTTTATATATTTGGGGGCTCCGGTATTCGGCGCATAGACATTTATAATTGTTAGCTCTTCCTGATGGATAGACCCTGTAACTATTATGTAATGTCCTTCTTCATCTCTTGTTACAGCCTTTAATTTAAAGTCTAGTTTCTCTGATATAAGTATGGCTACTCCAGCTTTCTTCTGGCTTCCAGTAGCATGATAAATAGTTCTCCATCCCCTCACTCTGAATCTAAAGGTGTCCTCAGGTCTAAAATGAGTCTCTTGTAGACAGCAAATAGATGGGTCTTGTTTTTTTATCCATTCTGATACCCTATGTCTTTTGGTTGGCGCATTTAATCCATTTACATTCAGTGTTATTATAGAAAGATACGGGTTTAGAGTCATTGTGATGTCTGTATGTTTTATGCTTGTAGTGATGTCTCTGGTACTTTGTCTCACAGGGTCCCCCTTAGGATCTCTTGTAGGGCTGGTTTAGTGGTGACAAATTCCTTCAGTTTTTGTTTGTTTGGGAAGACCTTTATCTCTCCTTCTATTCTAAATGACAGACTTGCTGGATAAAGGATTCTTGGCTGCATATTTTTTCTGTCTAGCACCCTGAAAATCTCGTGCCAATTCTTTCTGGCCTGCCAAGTTTCAAAAGAGAGATCAGTCACGAGTCTTATAGGTCTCCCTTTATATGTGAGGGCACGTTTACCCCTTGCTGCTTTCAGAATTTTCTCTTTATCCTTGTATTTTGCCAGTTTCACTATGATATGTCGTGCAGAAGATCGATTCAAGTTACGTCTGAAGGGAGTTCTCTGTGCCTCTTGGATTTCAATGCCTTTTTCCTTCCCCAGTTCAGGGAAGTTCTCAGCTATTATTTCTTCAAGTACCCCTTCAGCACCTTTCCCTCTCTCTTCCTCCTCTGGGATACCAATTATGCGTATATTATTTCTTTTTAGTGTATCACTTAGTTCTCTAATTTTCCCCTCATACTCCTGGATTTTTTTATCTCTCTTTTTCTCAGCTTCCTCTTTTTCCATAACTTTATCTTCTAGTTCACCTATTCTCTCCTCTGCCTCTTCCATCCGAGCCGTGGTGGTTTGCATTTTGTTTTGCATTTCCTTTAAAGCGTTTTTCAGCTCCTCGTGACTGTTCCTTAGTCCCCTGATGTCTGTAGCAAGAGATTCTCTGCTGTCCTGTATGCTGTTTTCCAGCCCAGCGATTAATTTTATGACTATTATTCTAAATTCACTTTCTGTTATATTATTTAAATCCTTTTTGATCAGCTCATTAGCTGTTGTTATTTCCTGGAGATTCTTCTGAGGGGAATTCTTCCGCTTGGTCATTTTGGATAGTCCCTGGTGTGGTGAGGACCTGCAGGGCACTTCCCCTGTGCTGTGGTGTATAACTGGAGTTGGTGGGCGGGGCCGCAGTCCGACCTGATGTCTGCCCCCAGCCCACCGCTGGGGCCACAGTCAGACTGGTGTGTGCCTTCTCTTCCCCTCTCCTAGGGGCGGGATTCACTGTGGGGTGGCGTGGCCCGTCTGGGCTACTTGCACACTGCCAGGCTTGTGATGCTGGGGATCTGGCGTATTAGCTGGGGTGGGAAGGCAAGGTGCACGGCGGCAGGGGGGGCAGGCTTAGCTCGCTTCTCCTTAGGTGATCCACTTCAGGAGGGGCCCTGTGGCAGCCGGAGGGAGTCAGATCGCTGCCGGAGGTTTGGCTCCGCAGAAGCACAGAGTTGGCTGTTTGCGCGGAGGGAGCAATTTCCCTGGCAGGAACCGGTTCCCTTTGGGATTTTGGCTGGGGGATGGGCGGGGGAGATGGCGCTGGAGAGCGCCTTTGTTCCCCACCAAACTGAGCTCTGTCGTCCGGGGGCTCCGCAGCTCACCCTCCCTTTGTCCTCCAGCCTTCCCGCTTTCCGAGCAGAGCTGTTAACTTATGACCTCCCAGACGCTAAGTCGCGCTTGCTGTCGGAACACAGTCCGTCAGGCCCCTCTGCTTTTGCAAGCCGGACTCGGGGGCTCTGCTTGGCCGGCGAGCCGCCCCTCCGCCCAGGCTCCCTCCCGCCAGTCCGTGGAGCGCGCACCGCCTCGCCGCCCTTCCTACCCTCTTCCGTGGGCCTCTCGTCTGCACTTGGGTCCGGTGACTCTGTTCTGCTAATCCTCTGGCGGTTTTCTGGGTTATTTAGGCAGGTGTAGGTGGAATCTAAGTGATCAGCAGGACGCGCGGTGAGCCCAGCGTCCTCCTACGCCGCCATCTTCCCAGAATCCTTATAACTGTTTTTCAAATGAATAACATAACCACACTGAAAAGGAAGAAAAGAACTAACCTACATAACTAAGGAAGTAGTGTCTTGTTGAATAGTCTAAGGCTAAAGACCAAAAGAACTGTATACAAACACTGTACTCACATTACTAGATGTGTTTCTTACAGGGATACATATTTCTGAAATTGCCTCATGTGTATGCTAAAAATAAACAAATAGATAAGTATTATATAAATAATGAGAGTCAGGTTTCTCATAGGTAGAGAAAAAGTTACAGATAAGGAAAGAAGAAAACTAGAATGAACCCTGTGGTTTTGGATTTAAGACAGAGATATAAGTATGAACTCATGTTTTTGCTCTATGTACCCCAAAAGATATAGAAATAAATATAGATGTGTATCCAAGCTTGTATATACATATATAGTATATATGTATATGTTTATCTATAGATCTATAACTATATCTGTATCTATATCTATATCTATAATCTATTCCCTAGCTCTGTCCCTTGAGAGGTCCTAGAAGCAATGATACTCATGGCCAACAAGCACACCTAACACCCAGATCTTGGTTTCTAAACACCATTCTTCAATAAAGGGAACACAGTCTCCTAGGAGAAGTACACCGAACAGAGAAGTACAACATTATCCTGGAATGGCTTTGGTGATAGGAAATAAAGAAATACTTGAAAGTGGATGTCCTAATGTCCAAAGCTGGAACAATTTGAGCAAAAAAAAAAAAAGAAAAAAAGTAATGATCATACTGGAGTATGAATATAGAATAGATAGAATAAAATAAACACCTATGAGTCTATACTGATATAATTAAATAATTGTATAAATAAATGAGGAGAAGAGACAACTCATCTGTGAAGAAGAATCCTAATTAATGCATGTGAATGGAATGAGGAAATGCAAAAACCATCATTAAGCAGGCAAGACCCATCAATGAATGCTAACATCAGTAGACGTAAATTTGAGGAGAAACAGTACATTTGAATAGTCTCGAGGTACCTGTACCAAGATATTTGTTAACCACAGCAAGAAAAATTGTAACTTTGTAGTACAGAAACCTGGCAAATACCACCTAACCAAGTGATCAAGATTACATTATCAGTAATAAGACATATTGACATTAAATACCCTGATATGATGCATTGATAAGAGTACTACATCATTGTGGCTGGTTTTCTTGACAAAAATACATAGCCTCAATCTAGTTATGAAACAAACCCAAATTGAGAAACATTTTACCAAAGAATTGTCTAGTACTCTTAAAAAGTCTCAGGATTATGGAAGACAAGGAATGGGTAAGAAACTATTACAGACTGGAGGAGACTAAGGAGACACGACAACTAAATGCAATGTGAAATACTGGATTAGATCCTGCACCTGGAAAAGAATTTTACTAGAACAATTAGATTCAAATTAAGTCTCAAGTTTAATTAGTAGTATTATACCAACGTGAAGTTCCTGGTTTTGATATTTGCACTATGGTTATGTATCACAAGTAGGAGAAGCTGGATGAAACGTATACCTAAACTCTCTGTACTCTTTTTGCAACATTTCTGTACATTCAAAATTATTTCAAAATAAAGTTAAAAAGAGAAGTATCAAAATAAAATAGTTCCTAGAGTTAGAAAATTGAAATGAAGAATATGAATATTATGGAGGAAAATGAATTTTACTTCTACAAGATCCAACTGAAAACATCTGTGTTGCTGTTAAAATAAGTTGTAGAAAATCCCTCCATCACTTTTTTTATTTTATTCTGTAGTTGTATCAGAATAACTTAGTACTTCTGACTAAATCTTGGATTTGATGTCCTAAATTCAATTTATAACTTCCCAATTTTATTCTTGGTCTTTGTTCATTCATAAGTTTCTACTATAATGAATAGCAAGAAGTAAGAAGATATTTCAAGGGAGTAGAAAATTATTTTCAAGCAGAGTACTGAGCTCCTTCAAAAGAAATACCCTCAGTTTCATGTTCCAGTTATCATTGTAACAAGCAAATAAGGAGTCTTAAACTGGCAAGCAAAAATTCTTGAGAAAAAGGAGCAAGTTAGAACTTTTACCTCATAGAGCATTTGTTTCTTGGAGTTTTGGGAGACATATTGGAGATAGAATCAATCAGTTATTTAATGAATAATATTCTTGTGATTTATGTCAGATGTATGTCCTTACAGGATGACTCCATCAGTCTTGTAGTGAGAACAATGGTTCATCCATTGACTATTTCTTGACACCTGCTGGGAAAACTTTATAACAAAAGTAATTTCTATACTTAGTATTTCATATATTCCCAATACATTAAATCAAGATATATATATATAGACTGGGAAAGGGGAGGAGAGAGAACATAGTCCCCTATGTCTTTTCTTAGCTCTCCAATCCCAGTATAAGAAATACAAAGTTACAGGAAGTAGCTTAAAATATGAAGTTTTCCCCAGCAGGTACCAGTGGGTGGGAAACAAGTTGGTTTGCAGTAACCACAGGATCCTTCTATGGTAATAGGGAATGAAGCATTTTCATGAGTTCTTCAGGAAGACTTTTCTTTCCAAAATCTTCCTGCTATGATTGCTGATAACTGAATGGCTTTACAAAGAAAGAGATTCTCATTTCGTAATTATCATGAAATAAGAAAGAGATACACAATGTCTGTAGATCATATCAGTGAATAAATAACTAATAACAAATCCTATTGTTAGAGTTAACCATGATAGGAAAGAGATCCTCAACAGAGAATATTATTTAAATATTGATCATTTCTTCTCTGAAAACTTTGATTTCTCATCTAATTAGGTGAGAGAAAAACAGTAATCATTCCATCTTTACTAAGTTTTTATTCAATACCAGGCATTGTGTCCAGAGCTTTGGGGTATTAATTCATCTAATCCCCAGATAATTCAAGAAATAGGTATTTTTAATCCCCATTTTACAGATGGGTAAACTGGAGGAAAGGGGAGGCAACCAAAGTGGGGCAGCAAGGTACTTATGGCCTTGAAGAAAATAAAAGTAATACCTTTACTCCTGAGAATGACACAGTTGTCAGGAGAGTAAGTGTTGAAGTTTTTAGTATTTTGAAATAATGTATTCCAAATGCATGTGCTTGTTGTAGAGGTATGTTAAATTCTCTAGGATGCATGAGTAAATCAATGATTATTGAGGAACTCGTGTTGCTAGTACTAATCATGATATAATCCTTTCAATCATGGGCCTTACTTCCAAAATAACGTAACAACTAGATATCGAAGGAAAGATTATTGGAAGAAAGACGAAAAGGTATATAAAAGAGTTCACAGCTATTCATTACTGCAAACACAGAACTCTCTGGATCCATGCTTCTATGTAGGATGAACTATAATCTCTTCAACACTAATTTGTCATAGATTCATTTTTCTAAATTTGAGTTTATATTTTTATATGAATACAAAAAGAGAAACAAAGTAAATGTAACAAATTTTGTAACGTGCAGAGAAAACAGATTTGTTAGATTAAACACTAGGTATAGAACTAAAGAAGTTAAACGAGCAAGACTGGCACCCGTTCAGAATGGCTAGAAAACTGGAATTAGGCACAGAAGAGCTAGGTGAGACTAAAGTCCTCTGCAGAAGACCAGTCCTAAGGGTTTACATGCCATGAACAGGTATTATTTTAGGGGTGTGTGTGTGTGTGTGTGTGTGTGTGCGCGCGCGTGTTCATGCTGTAGACAAGGAGGGGTCATCAAAGGATTTTAAAGAAAGAACCACTGTATTTTTATTTTAGTAAGTTCATTCCAGCCTACAAAGGAAGAACAGATTCAAGGAGTTGAAGCTTGGAGCTGGGTAAAGAATTCACCTTAATAAGGATCGATGGAATAATTTTGAGGGATTGGTGTGAGCAGAGTCTTACATGGTCTGTTGAATATTAGACATTTCAAGCTTTTGGAGAAGACTGATAATTATAGAGCAGACTGAAGAAGGATGAACCTATCAAGGGGGAGAGGTCAAAATGGCTGATGGATTATATATACATGATCATGTCAGTAAGTATTTACAGCTCTTGTTTTAATTTAAACGTCTGTAGCTAATTCATTTACAAAGATCTTAACATGGGTTAAATCCTATACAGAATGGCATCTATTTTTAGTGTGTGGTGGGAAGGGTTAAATGATAGTTTTGACAGTTAATTGTTCATACCTACCGTAAACATTTTAGTTACTTCTAAACACCAAATGTAGAACTAGAGAGGGGTCTGTGTGATCATAGTCAACACCTACATTGTACAGATGAATTAATCCAGACAAGCTAAGCAATTTGTTCAAAGGTGCACAACCTTCTATTCCAAGTCTAGTTTCTAGAATGTAAGTACCACCACATGTGTATGCTCCCTATTTTATCTACAGAGAACCCTGAACATAGCTTGGTGTGTTCACATACTGAATATGCCCAAATTCACAGAGCAAGGGGGCAGTGGGTCTGCAGTTAGAAAGCCGTCTTTTTACACCTCATTTGTTAACACCACCTTGTATGGATAGTTTATTTTGTCCACCCAGCTGCCTAAGAAAGAGGGAAAATTCATTTTACCCACAGTGCCTAGCGCAATGATTGACGCACAGCAAGAACTGTTAGCTGAATCTAAATTAAATATGAACAATGGACGCCACAATCCCAAACAAATGTCGCAGACAGAGCAGGACTGAGAAACCAAGGATTTGTGAAATTTATGGCATGAAGACAACTCACCTGAATAATTACAACAATAAACTAGTTATTTAGGGACCAGGAGTAAGATTATAGTTCTACCAGTCAGCTGTTTAAATGGATCTAATACCTCATCATCTTTCATCCCTGACTTTTTATCAGCCTTTAGGTAAACTTGCTTGCCACTTTAATTCTGAAGTTTAGCGCATCACTACCTGAGAACTTTACTCTCTTAAAAGCAAGAATAAGTTGAATGCTAAGTGGATGTACTGCACAATCTTATAGCCTTGTCATTGCTTGTTTAACAACCTTTTGACTTGTCTCTATATTTTTACCACCTTTCTCTTGATAGTAACAGGGACTTACATAAAATCTCTTTGTTTCATTGTTTGCTATTTCAAGTCCCATTGTTTTGCTGTTATCTCTAAAAAGGTACATGATCTCTAAAGACTTACAACGATAATGTTTTGACATTGCAATTTAACATGGCAATGTGGTCTCAATAATCTTTCAGCGACATTGTTTTACCATTGTCTTGACATTGTAAAATGGTCTCTCTAGACTTACATTTTGCCATCGCCTTGACATTGTAATATGGTCTCTATAGATTTGCATTGAAATTTGTTTTGTCATTGTCTTGATATCATAATGTCCTCTCCATGGACTTCTCTTCACATATATCATCCTCTCCAAAGACTTGCGTATCAGCCCCTTTACAAGAGCAATGTGCACTGTTAACTTCCCATTCAGGTGAACTGGGGGTGATCTTTCATGGTTTCTACTTAACACTAAGTATCACATCTCATCGATAACTATTTTCAAACTCTTTTATCTCACCTCTTTCCAAATCGCATTCCTGATGCAGGGATTTTACCAAGAAGCAAAGTGGACAAATTCCCATTAGGTAAAATCTGCCTGCACATTTTTCATTTTTAATATTAAACTCACTCACTCTAAAAGCATTAAAGTGGAGCAGATCATGAGGGAGTTTGCATCTCTCTAACCCATAATAGGGAACTATTTCATAGAGTAGATCCAACCTGTACAATAGCACAGTAAAGTACTTTAGAAAGAGAAAATTCTGATCCTTTATCTACTCACAACATACCTTGGTAAGTTCTGTTCACCTTTGTAAGGTCACGGCTTTTAATGCTCACTGCTTTAGACAATGTCACTGCATGTATCATCTTTCCCCATTATCGTGTACCCTAAAAATACAAGGAATGTTTAGTATCCACATTTTCATCCATTATTCTACTCTTTTCTGACCTCAGTGAAATCATTTTTCCTTAGTCACAATAGGCAAGTTAAAATAAAAGCAAACTCATTTAGTGTGATCATGAAATTTCCTGCAGAAAAATGGAAAGCTTTCATTTGAGCCCTCTGGGGAAATTAAGGAATTGAGTAGGTCTCTGATAATTGGAGCCCTCTGGCTGAATGATCAGCCCCTCCCACTGTTGTTGGAACACTAGGAGCAAGTATAACATTTAGTGAGTCCCTACATTGTGCCAAGCACTGGACCAAGTACTTTATGTGCATAATGTCAGTACTACAAACACACATACTCCATAAGTTCTCATTATCTTTCTCCCCCTTTAGGACCTTAAAGAGCCTGAATTTTCTGCTAAGGTTACACAACTGTTATGTGTAAACAGTGGGATTTAAATCTGTTCATTTGGACACTTGACCATAGGTTCTTAATTTAAAGAGCATTTAAAGGGAAAGTATTATATCTGAATTTCACTAACTTCCAACTGAAATATATACTTCTTTCAGTTATGAATGCAGGCAACAAAGCACAATACTATAGGAGAACACCTTTGACTTTGGCACAGAGAAAGCAGATATATTCCTGTCTCATGATGGTTACTGCAGATCTTTCAAAAAAGCATGTATGCCGGGCGCCAGGGTGGCTCAGTCAGTTAAGCATCTGACTCTTGATATCGGCTCAGGTCATGATCTTACAGTTTGTGAGTTCGAGTCCCACATCTGGCTCTGCACTGAGAGCATGGAGCCTGCTTTAGGTTCTCTGTCTCATTCTCTCTCTTCCCCTGCCCCTCACTCTTTCAAAGATAAACTTTAAAAAAGAGCATTTATGCTCATTGTTACTTCAAAATTGCAAATGTTATTAGACCCGCCTCTAAAACTAGTTATTTAATGTCTTAAAGAAACACATATATTACTATAGTTTATTTTTTTTAATGTCTTGATAACTATACTTCAATATAATTGGTTTCCTCCTATTTCCTTCCATGATTTTTTGCCATGTCCAGAGAACCCTTTTTTTAATTTACATAGTGTTTTCTTTTACCAACACGTTTTAATCAATGACCTCTTTACAGAGACATTTCTCTTTCTCTTGCTATAACATCGTTTATGTTTTTGAAAACATTAAAATAAATATGCAACTATTAGAATTTTTATAAGAGTAGGTAGCTCACATTCCACATTTTGAGAAATGCTAAACTAAAGCATCAAATGCCAGGCGTGGCACTATCCTGGCAAAGGCAGTATACTCTGCTGAAAGGTCAACGATCACTGCGTGACCCAGAGATTTCTCCGAGAGCCGCTCTGTATGTGCAGAGGTGCTTCATTCACATGGAGTCATGCCAGCTCCCACTGTGGAGATAGGCTACACAAGGCAGTTGTCCTAGCAGGCAGAAAGAACGTGGCTTTGGAATGGCATTGTGGCATAGATTCTTCTCAGCCACCTGCCAGCTGTGCAATTCTGGCTAACTCACTCAACCCTAGCTGATTTACCTGATCTACAGTATTCCAGGAAAGAGTGAAACTCTGAAAACTCCACCAAAAAACTATTAGAACTAATGAAGGAACTCAGTAACGTTGCAGAATGCAAAATCAACATGCAAAAAAAAATAGTTGTGTTTCTATACACTAACAGTAAACTATCTGAAATAAAATTAGGAAATCCCATGTACAATAGTATCAAAACAAAATTTTTAAGAATTGATTTAACTAAGGAGATGAAAGATCTGTACACTGAAAACTGTAAGAGATTGATGAAAGAAATTGAAGACATAAATAAATGGAATGTATCCCATTTTTACTGATTAGAAGAATTAATATTGTCAAAACATCCGTACTCCCCCAAGGTGTCTAATATTCAATGTAATCTCTATCAAAATTCCAATGGCATTTTTTTAAAGAAATGAAACAAGCAGGCATAAAGTTCATATGGAACCACAGAAGACCCCAAATTCAATCTTGAAAAGGAAGAACAAAGCTGGAGGAACCCACTTCCTGATTTCAAACTGTCCAAAGCTATAGTAATCAAGATAGTATGGTATCGGCATAAAATATAGATACATAGACCAATAGAACTGAATCTAGAGCCCAGAAATAAATCCGCACATATAGCCAACTAATATTTGACAATGAAACCAAGAATACACAATGGGGAAATAATAGTCTTCTTAATACATGGTGCTGGGAAAACTGGATACCTATATGCAAAAGAGTTAAATGGGTCCTTATCTTATAACATACACAAAAATTAACTTGAAATGGATTAAAGACTTAAACATAAGACCTGAAACCATAAAATTCCAGGAAATCTCCTTGACATCGATCTTGGCAATGACTTTTTTGTATATGACACCAAGAGCACAAGCAACAAAAGTAAAAATAAATAAGCATAACTACATCAAATAAAAATGCTGCTGCACCCCAAAGGAAGCCATCAACAAAATGAAATGGCAACCTATGGAATGGGAAAAAATATTTGCAAACCACCTATCTGACAAGGGGCTAATATCCAAAACACATATCATTCATATAAGAACTCATAGAATTCAACAGCAAAAAAAATCCTAATTAAAAATGGGCTAAGGACCTGAATAGACGTTTTTCCAAATATGACATACAAATGGCCGGCTGGCAGATGAAAAGGTACTCAACATCACTCATCTTCAGGGAAATGCAAATCAAAATCACAATGGATATCACCTTACACCTGCTAGAATGGCTGTTATCCAAAAGACAAGAGATAACAAATGTTGGTGAGAATGTGGGGAAAAGGGAGCCCACACCGTTGGTGGGAATGAAAATTGGTGCAGCTGCTATGGAAAACAGTATGGAGTTTCCTCAAAATATAAAAAAAACAGAACTGTGGTATGATCCAGCAATCCCACTTCTGGATATGTATCCAAAATAATTGAAATCAGGATATATAAGAGAGATTTTCATCCTCTGTTGATTGCCCCTTTATTCATAATAGCCAAAATATGGAAACAACCTAAGTGTCCATCAATACACACACACAATGGATATACGTTATATATATATATATATATACATGTATATATGTGTGTATATACACATATACATATATATACATACACATACACATATATACATACACACACACACACAGTCTGTTATATGTATACTTAGAGGCCAGTATGCTGAATGAAATAAGCCAAACTGAGAAAGACAAATACTGTATGGTCGAACTTAAATGTGGAATCTATAAGAGTCAAACTCATAGAAACAGTAGCATGGTGGTTGCTGCAGGGGGGTGGGAGTGGGAAAATGAGCAGATGTTGCTCAAAGGGCATAAGATTTCAGTTATAAGATGAATAATTTCTGAGGTTCTAATGTACAGCATGCTAATTATAGTTAATAATATCGTATTGTATCCCTGAAATTTGCAAAGAGAATAACTCTTGTGTTCTCACCACACAAGAAAATGTTAACTATGTGAGGTGATGGATGTGTTAATTAACTTGGTTGTGGTAATCATTTCACAATGTATCAAATCATCATGTTGTGCACCTTAAATATATACAATTTTGTCAATTATACCTCAGTAAAACTAAGGGGTGGAAAGAGTAAATAGGATGCCATTCCCAGTGCCTGATCCTGATTAAGTGCTCACAGAATGTTTGTTCTCTTCCTACTCTGATTTCCTGCCACTCCTTTTCTTGGTTAATTGGTTATGGAGGTGACTGCCAGCTGAACTGAAAGACAAATGAGGTCAATGATGTGGTATCACAGTACCATGTCTGACCGGTAAAGACTCAGCTTTGAGTGGAGTCTGGAGTGCTAGAAAATGAAACAGAAAATCTGGATTCCTCTGTCCACATATTTTCAATGAACCTCTCTGAGTATCAGGTTTTCTTCTCTTTCCATTAGACTGATGTATGATAAGCATCACTGGTTTATTGTAATAATTACATTAAAATACATTCAAGAGTATTTTGTCCAAGACCTACAGAACAATCTTACAGTTACCTGTCTGGCATATAGGCTTCTGAACTGATTTGTGACTTTTATGAGTGACTCGAAGTTGTCATGAGCATCCATTAGTTTACTAGACAGTAGGGCAAATTGTTTCTACAATTTCTGTTCCTTTCCTATAGTATTAGATTACAGTACTGTCCTACCTACTCTGTGTTTATTACTTTATTTATTCCAAAAATGTATTGATCATGTATAATATTTCAGACCACAGAACTGACAATAATATCTAATAAGAAGAGCTAACACTTAAACAGAACTCAGTATGTGTCAGACACTATCAAAACATTTCATGTATCTTTGCATCAATTCTATGACACCTAATTTGCAAATGAGGAAACTAAAACACAGAGAGGTTAAGTAACTTGCCCAAGGCCACACAGCTAGTAACTGGCCTAGCTAGAAATCATCTAATGCAATCTAAGTCTAGAGTCTCTGTTCTAATCACTATATCATGCCCTTCTCAAGACAGACAAGGTGGACATCACATGTACCTACAGGAGCTTCTGTGAAATAAGTATACCCTAACAATAGTAAGCAAATAAAGCTTTGCAGTTCCCTGAGCATTTTAACAATAGTGTTTCATTTGATTTCTTCAGTGGCCCTGGTGACAGGTAAGATATTAGCACCTTCAATGCATAAATAAGAAAACTGACATTATTTTAAAGTACTGAAAAGGATGGGGTGCCTGGGTGGCTCAGTCAGTTAAGTGTCCAACTTCAGCTCAGGTCATGATCTCATGGTTTGTGAGTTTGAGCCCCCCTGTCAGGCTCTGTGCTGTCAGCTCAGAGCCTGGAGCCTGCTTCAGACTGTGTCTCTCCCTCTCTCTGTCCCTCCGTGCTCATGCTCTGTCTCTCTCTGTCTCTCAATAATAAATAGATGTTTAAAAAAAACTTAAAAAAATAATAAAGTACTGAAAAAAATATAGACAGTTGAGAAGCAAAGACCGCAACTTGAAATTTTAATAGAACAGAAACATTATTTCATGGATATTCTCTTCTTCTGTAATATGATACAGGCTTATGAAGATCAGATAACATGACAGATTGTAAATTCCAAAGAACTGTATATTACCTGTAAGAAATAGTAGTCATAGTAACAGTAACAGTACTAGTATCCTTTTAAATGCCCACAGAAACTTGACTCTCCCTGTGGAATTGGTCTCATTTAATGTAGAACCATCATCTTTGTGATAACTTCAAACCCCAAAGATCCTATTCTGGCCTGAAACCCACACACAAATCTGCAATAGAACCCTCTGCTGGCATAACATCGTGGGGTGTTTCAAACCAGCAAATGTCAATTGTGTCTTCCTCCATAATAGGAGTTTGGGAGCACCTGGGTGGCTCAGTCGGTTAAGTGTTCAACACATGATTTCAGCTCAGGTCATGATCTCACGCACGGATCATGAGATCGAGCTCCACAAAGCGTTGTGTTCTGTGCTGACAGCTTGGAGCCTGCTTGGCATTCTCTCTCTCCCTCTCTCTGCCCCTCCCCTGCCCTTTCTAAACAAATAAACAAACAAACTTCAGTAAAAATAAGTTTTAACTCCAAACCCAACCCTGAACCCAGCCTACTGTGAGAAGTGATTTAGCTGCAAACCTCTGGGCTTAGTATCTTCATCTGCTAATAGCTGGTGGAAATAATAATATAGAGTCCTCTTACACTTTCTGTTTAGGTTTTGTTTATTTTTGTGGTTTGTTCTTCTTACACTACCCACCCTCTGACATCCAATGCTCATATCTTATTTTTGTTACCATCTTCTCGATACTTTCTCTACCACAGGCATATATTTAATACTTGTTTTATGAATATCAGTTGTTTGCACACATTTGGTGTAAAGGGAGTCCAGTTTTTCTTGGGAATAATGACATTATTAATCTAATAATTTTTTGAAAAAATCAGGACCCTGCATTAATATTCTTCACTCAACATACTACATTTGTATATTGCAATATTATTAATTGGAGGGATTTTGATTTAAGAGTTCAAGATATTATTAATATGTATGGTGAAGACTGGAAACATTGTCAAGACTGCATAAAACCTTTTTTATAGGAAAAATTCTCTGATTCCAAGTTGTTTAGGAAAAAAACTCATCGGCTTTATCCATTTTATGAAGTAAAAAGAGCTTGAGCTTTGGAGTCTGACATCTGAAGTCTGAATGTCAATGTACTCATCTGTAAAGTGGAAATAATACCATCTGCTCAGTTTTCAGAAGAGAACTGGAATAATGGGGGGCGTGGGGGAGGGAATCCCTTTGCACAGGAGCACATACTAGATGTTCAGTCAGGGTTCATTTTTCCCTCTACTCCTGCCTTGATGTTGCCCACATTTGAAATCTACCCTCAAAGGTCCAACATTCAGCTTACCAGGCCTTGTGGACTTTGTCAGATAAGAGTCTTGGTTTAGTATTTTGTAGGTAACTCGAATGTTAAACAATAACAAACATTTAAGTGTCCAAAGGCAATTGATTTTCTTTGTTTTAAAAAAAAAGTCACTTGGGGTTCCTGGGCGGCTCAGTCGGTTGAGCGTCTCACTTCGACTCAGGTCATGATCTCACAGTTTGTGAGTTCGAGCCCAGAGTTGGACTCTGTGCTGACATCACAGAGCCTGGAGCCTGCTTCTGATTCTGTTTCCCTCTTTCTCTTGGCCCGTCCACCACTTGTGCTCTGTCTCTCTTTCTCAGAAATAAATACACATTTAAAAAAATTTCTTTTTAAGTGACCAAAAGTTTATCAACTTGCAAAAGCCTGTTTCTAGCCACCTCACCCTCCACTGTGACAAGAGGTGCAAAACTGTTGTTCCTAATATTTATTATGACTTTCACAACATAAATTACCAAGAGGCTTCTGTAATCCTATTAGTTGTGATGATACCAGTTGTGTCAAAGACCTCATTCCAGTTTTTTCCTTGGCATTTACATGATTCTTATTTTTCAAATTGAAAAAAAAGTGTTCAGATTAGACTCAATGCCAGCTTTGTCATTAATTTTTAAGTCTTGGATAAAAACTTTTGATGGAAAAAAAACTGACTAAAACTAATTGTCCATTCAGTGTATAACATTAGCCAATTAAGGATGACCCAGAAGTACATCCACATAAGCAATAATTGTTCATTGTCAGTGCAAACAAGAAAAAAGTGTTGAGTGATAGGCAAAGCTTCCAAAAACAATTGTGCAGTTAAAAAAAAGAAGCTCCTTCTGTTAGATAGAGCTAAAGTTTAAGGTTAAAGTTCAAGTTTTCATTCTGCACCATTCAGCTCTACACCCATGGAATTCCCAGGAATATTGACGTAGGGAGAGCAGAGTCTTAGAATCCACCAGACAGATGTGAAAATTGAGTTTTTCCAGTAAGTTATAATGCAAAAGGAAACACTGTCACGTCACAGGGCGGTGGAGGACGGATGTCGGGTGAGGATGAGAGCTGTAGCTATAGCAACGTGGGAACTGTGATTATAAAAATCAGAGGAAAAGCTGTACCGACAAGGATGAGTAAGGGCAGGGGAATTTTCTCCTAGTGATTCAGATGTTTGAGACTACAATATTCATACGATATAAGCTAGTCTTTCACCCTCACCAACACCTAGGTCGCAATGCCCAGGCACAGAAGGCAGCTGTGAGTATGAAACACAGCCTTGCGGGAGCAGACTGCTCGCACCCGCACACCTGAGCAGTGTGGCTTTGCTAAGAAATACATTGATCTTATGAGCTTCACTTATCTGTTCTGTGGGAGAATAAACATGATTAAAACTTCATCTTACTCTCAAATTTCTTACAATATGTGTTATAAGAAGGGCACATGCAGGAATTTAAGAAACAAAATAGATGAACGTAGGGGAAGGGAAAGAAAAATAAAAACAGAGGGAAGCAAACCATAAGACACTCTTAAATACAGAGAACAAACTCAGGGTTGCAGGAGGTGAGGTGGGTGGGAGGATGGGCTAAATGGGTGTGGGCATTAAGGAGGGCACTTTTTGGGATGAGCACTGGGTATTGTATGTAAGTGATGAATCACTAAATTCTACTCCTGAAACCAAACTGCACTATATGTTAACTAATTTGGATATAAATAAAATAAAAACTAAAAAAAAAAGAAGTGCACATACATAATTCTGTTTAGGATAGAGGGGGGTCATGGTGACTTGAGAAACAAATAATAACTAACATCTGTGTAGTCATAGAATGTTCTACTTTGCACATTGTTTTCACATGTATTTTCTCATTGAACCATCTCACAACTCCGTGAGGTCGAGGTTATTCATGTTACTCTAATTCTGTAGATAACACTGTGGTCCGATTCAAGCCATGTCCACAATCACACATTGGATATAGGGTCTTGTGGGAACTTCCATCACGTTTGTGGTGGTTGTCTTTACTTCTCATGCTACTTTTGAAAGTGCCACGCTGTTGCTCATATTAACATATGATTGCAGAGATTTTTCATGTTTTTTTTCATTTAAATTATGCAACTACCCAGTGAAGAAGGTATTGTCACCCACATTTTACCTATTTTGTGGGTAATAAAACTGGGGCTTAGAGAAGTTAATGTCTTGCTAAAACCTCACAACTGGCACCAGCAGAGTGAGGGTTCTGGCTGAGGTCTTTCCACACTGCGTGATGGCTATTTCAGAACTCAAAAGTGAAGATATTTCTGACTATGATAAGTGGCATTTTGCTGGGTCCTGAAAGCTATTTAAATAAGAAGATGTTGGCAGACATGGGAATAACCCAGATGGGGGTGAGGGGCATATCAAACAAAGAATATAGTAAGTCACACAGTCCACAAAAGCAAGAGTATGGGATATATCAGGATATAAAATAAAATTAGGCTGGAGTCAGTTGGTGTAAAGTCTTAACTACCTTTTCCAGAAGTTTGGACTTTATTCTTTGGGCCATGGGGTGTTTTAAAGGTGGATGATAATGATGATGATGATGATGATTATTATTATTATATTTGGTCTGTTTCTGCTTTTAATCTAGTAATGGCACAAGGATGAGCCTTAGAAGAGGAGATTGAAGTCAGGGAAGCAAGTCTGAAGATCATTGCAATAGTATAGATAAGCAATAATGAAATTATGAATTAGGTATTAACAGTAGGAATGAAAATCAAATTAAGGATCCCTCTTTTGCAGATGAGAAAACTGAGACATTGACAAGATAAGTTTTAGATGTAAGCAGTGTCTCTCCTCATTATCATAAGCAGTGGGAGCTAGCAAATACCAGCTAAACAAACACTCCAAAGCATGCAAGATCCTTATCTTGGACACTCCTACCAGCCTATCTCTCATGCCCCAGACCTTTAATTCCAGAAACTATTCACCATACCCCAAAAGCACTCTGTTCACTGTGCTGTTCCACAAACTGAGCCTTCTGTCACAGAATCCTTTTCTCCCAGAGAACGCTTGCTCAATCCTCCACAACCCCATTCACTTCCAAATAGCCCCAGTGTGCAACTTTCCTATCTATTATTGTGTGGGCATCTATTGTAACATTTGTCACATTGTACTAACATTTGATATACAGTAAAACCTTGGTTTTGTTCTGGAAACATGCTTGTAATCCAAAGCATTTGTATATCAAAATGAATTTCAAGAACCATTGGCTCAGTTGTGATCATGTGACATTCGGCGTCACGTACTACTTGTATTGCAAGACATCACTCGTTTATCAAGTTAAAATTTATTAGAAATGTTTGCTCGTCTTGTGGAGCACTCACAGAAGAAGTTACTCCCGGTCCAGGCTCTTACTGTATTTGTTCTGCTCAGAAGCCAAAAGCCAAATTGTAGTCATCTTCATGTCCCTAGAACCTTGCTTATTTTAAGGACCCCATATAGTTTACTGAATGAATGTTTTGAGCTTCTTCATCATCAATAATAATCATAGATTATTTGATTCTGTGATGCAGGGACATAATAAGTAAAGACTATGTCTAACCCACTGGTTTTCCAGTTTCTAAAATGACATGGCAAGGATATAGTTTGGGCCAAAATGTATTTTTGAAATAAAATTTATGCCTGGAAAGGCATCTAGCTGTATGCAAAGAGATAGAAAGAAGACCTGGATATTTGTATGTTCTTTTATTCAAATGGTTTTCATTGCCAGAACTCTGCTTCTCCATCCCCACCTTGTAGCCCCCTTTATTCACCTCTTCTCTGCCACCGTTGTCCCATGCTCCAGACTGATTACCTTATCTCCACCTCACCTGGCACCTTGTTTCTTCCTTGCCTAGGCTGTCCCATGACCTAATGAGACAGCTGAGCACACAGCACTGCCACTGGCATTGTCTCACCGTGGGAGTCTCTGGAAACACCCAGTTCCCTCCCCTGGATGGAGACTGCAGCAGTCCTGGATGGAAAGGCATCTTGTGGCTAACATGGTTGACACTATGTTGGGAGGTGGGAAAGTGGGGTGTGGGGGAGTGCATTTCCTGGAAAGTTTTTCCCTCTTCATTGCTTACATCGTATCTGCTTTCATCAGACAGATAAGGATCTGCAAAAATGAGATGTGAAATGACTCGGACATTTTTGACAAGCACCATGCAGACAGAGCAGGCAAAAGAATATATTTCAAGGGAATATACTCATTTCAAACCAAGTTTCATGTGTCTTTATAGATTTCCCACTGTCCACTCAGAGGACAAGTAAGGCTCATGTATAGCAAACAACAAGATTTGTTGGTTTACGACTGTCAGAAGACACCGGGAATCCATGATTATTTAAGTGTATTGGGCCTTTAAGAGAGACTGCTAGCAATATATGATGGATTTTTAACCTTGGAAGTCAAGGTTGAGTAGAAGTTTTACTTGATTCAGTTTCTGCCGAGCTCCTAAATATGGAAACGAACAGCATTGCATCACAATACAAAATATGAATAAAAATTTGAGAGGAAAAACAAGAATTAGGGTAAGTTTGGTTCAAATTCCATGCCCTTTGGAAGGAAGAAGTTTTTTAAATAATGTGAACAAGCTAGTCATCCAGAATATCTAGGCAACTGTGATTTTTATAGGTTAGTATGACTATTAAGACCTTGGTCTCTGGAGTGAGAACTAATGGATGAAAACCTGTGGTCTTCCTTTTGCTAGCTTTTTGAACTTGGAAAATTTTTTCACCTATACAAGAATCTCTATTATGGGAATAATACAATACTTATGATACCTTATACATTTGGAAGGATTAAATGATATAAAGTATACAAAGGGTGATAGTGGCTGCATGGTAATCTATGTAGATAGATACTATGTAAATATTATAAGTGATGCTTCACTGGCTTTTAAATTTTCTAGGAATTAATATCATAGGAAAGCAGCTATTATTTCTTTTGAATAGTCCTTAATATTATGTTTTTTAAATTTTTTAAATATTTATCTATTTTTGAGAGAGAAAGAGAGCACAAGCAGGGGGAGGGACAAGATAGAGAGGGACACACAGAATCCAAAGCAGGCTCCAGGCTCTCAGGTGTCAGTACGGAGCTGGACGTGGGGCTCAAACCCATGAACTGTGAGATCATGACCTGAGCTGAAGTCAGACACTCAACCAACTGAGCCACCCAGGCGCCCCAATATTAACTGTGTATTGACTGACTTCTGCATCTACTATAAATGGTTGATTGTATAACCTAAAGGGCCAAAGAAACCCTGTGTTCAAAACTGAATGGTGTCATGCAGAAGGTTCTAATGTTTGGTGATCATGGTGGTCCGCAAATATTTTCATTTCTCCTATAAAAAAAAGTGGAGTCGAATTCCTCTGCTCTTGAGTGGAGGTTGGCTTTAGCGACTTACTTCTATTGGTGGAATGTGGTGGTGACAACACTGCATGACTTCTGAGACTGAGAAAGAAAAAAGTTATGTAGCTACCCTGGCTCTCTTAGGATACACACCTGCCTTGAGCCCTGGGCCTCCATGCTGAAGACCCTGTGGAAAGACCACATAGAGACAGAAGGTGCCCAAGGACCCCAGGCTGTTCTAGCCTCTCGGCTGTTTAAGCCCCTGCTTAAACATCAATCACCAGAATGAATGAATGAATCTTAGTTGATTCCAGCCTCTAGTCCCAAGCCCCAACCTGAGGCCGGGTGTTACTACTAATCCCTGCCCAAATGACAGATTTGTGATCAAAATCAATATCGTTGTTTTAATCCACCAAGTTTTGTGGTGGTTGTTTGTGAAGTAATAGTTTTTGGAAAAAAGTGACCAATTTGTGCACATCTGTGTGTGTGAAACATTTTGCTTATTAGAAAGCTTTTTATTGCATAGGTTCCAAACTTTGTCCAACTTGAAAATTTAACCATGTGTCTGATAGTGCTCTAGAGGACTTGAACAATTAGGACACAGCAGCACTTTCCTACAAATACATATTTAATAAACTTTAAATATAATGTAGTCTAACCTTTTTAAAAATTTTTTTAACGTTTTTTTTTTAATTTTTGAGACAGAGAGAGACAGGGCATGAACAGGGGAGGTGCAGAGAGAGAGGGAGACACAGAATCTGAAGCAGGCTCCAGGCTCTGAGCTGTCAGCACAGAGCCCGACACAGGGCTCGAACTCAGGAACTGTGAGATCATGACATGAGCCAAAGTCAGATGCTCAACTGACTGAGCCACCCAGGCGTCCCTAGTCTAACCTTTTTTTAAAATGAAAAGCCAAGCTCAAGGAGGTCATGTTATTTTCCTCATATTTTACAGCAAGAGGGTACCTCCAGTTCCATTGGCTGTTTGCTTCCATCATGCTTTCAGGAATACTTATCCAAGAGCATTCCCATGGCGTCTTGTCGCTGCCTTGATTATTTGCTCCTATTACATTGTAGTTTGATTACTGCTCTATCCTCCATTCCTACCACACTCTTCTCTCCTTGACAACAGATACTTTTTGTTATTCCTTTTTGGACACATGGAAACTGACATGTCCTCAATTAAATATGCATTGATAAAAGATTTTTTGGGGGGTGCCTGGATGGCTCGGTCAGTTGGGTGTCCGACTCTTTGATTTCAGCTCAGGTCATAATCTCACGGTTCGTGGGATTGAGCCCCACATGGGGCTCTGCACTGGCAAGGTGGAGCCTGCTCGGGATTCCCTCTTTCCCTCTCTCTCTCTCTCTCTCTCTCTCTCTCTCTCTGCCCTTCCCCTACTTGTGCTCTCTCTCTCCCTCTCAAAATAAATAAATAAACATTTTTTTTAAAAAATGATTTTTTTTGGCAAAGTGTATAATTTGCAATGTTTTCTGATGGGTATGGATCAGTAGTTCTTAATCTAGAATACTGATGTGAAGGTGAATTAAGTTACAGTGGAACCGAGGTATCAGTGAATTTTAAAAGCTCCCAAGTTAAGTTTTCCCAACAGTTCTATTGTCATAACATAGCTACCAATTGTCCTTTCCTGGGCAAGTTACATCCCCAACACCACGTCTATACAGAAGCAGTGACTTAGAAGAAGTCTCTTGGAGGACAGATTTGATTCATTTTTTATCTCCATTTGTAACCCATTGTCTGATCGGTAGCCACGTCAGTGGATATTTCAGGACAAGAGCAGGGGAAGTGGCAAAGGCAGTTCCCAAAATGAAGCGAATCTTACCACCACACGCCTGGGTTGAATGGTTTGTGTGAACCAGCTAGGAATTGTTGATTCGCCTAAAAACTCCAAATCAATTGTCAGACCTAAGGGAATAGCCTGGTTCTAAAACAGCTTTTTATCTATAATGCTTTACCCTGAGGCTTTATCTACCCTTGAACTGGGAGCAATAGAGGGGAAAATGGTAAAATAGTTTTAAGGATTTTAACTTGACCCCAAAAAACACTGTGGTGGAGTCTGCTGAAGGATACTATTTTAATATCCAAAGAATCATGAACCCAGCTGTTTTCTTTATTGAAACCTCCTGATTTTGTATTCCCTTGTGCTTTTATTTACCTTTGTTCATTTTCCCTTTGGCAAAATAGGCAATTAGACCCCTCTCACATAAGACAACAAATTAAGCCCTATAGAAATAAATGAAATAAACACATAGAGAACACAAGTGAAATATAAGAATATAATCGCTGGAAAAACAATAGAGTGTGGCTGAACACACAGAGACAGGGGCATCATACAGATAACCTTGTTACTGCAGACCTGTGGTTAATTTACTTCAACTCTGTTCCCTTTAGTTTCCTCATTTGCAAAATATCCACCCAGTAGCACTATGATTAAAACCAATAAGGCAGTCCAATCTAGTCAATAGAAAAACATCAGAAAAATTCCAATAGGTGAGCTTTCTACAAAATACCTGACCTGTACATTCCTCAAAACTGTCAAGGTCATCAAAAAACAAGGAAAGACTGAGAAACTGTCATAGCCAAGAGAAGCCTAAGGAAAACTGACAGGTAAATGTAAAGTGTTCTCCTGGATGGGAACCTGGAACTGAAAATGGGCATGGGGTAAAAACTAAGGAAATCTGAGTAAAGTAGGAACTTTAGTTAGAAACAGTGGATTGATTTTGGTTCAATAATGGTAACAAATGTCCCGTAGTAATATAGATGTTGATAGTAATGGGAGAAATCGGGTTCGGGGTATATGAGAACCCTCTGTACTATTTCTCAGTTCTTCTGTGAATTTAAAACTGTCCTAAAAATAAAGCCTGTTTTTTTTTTTTTAATCAAATGGACTTTAAAAATTCAAATGGAATCATATGCCTGGAATAGGAAGAATCTCTATTGGTGTTACCTCTTCTCTTCTGAACACTGTGGACACATGGACAAACTATTATCCATATCCTTCTATATCTTTTCCCTCTTTGTAATCCACCAGAGAGTTCTGGGGAAAATGTGAACCATCCCCATATTTTCATTGGTAGGTTGTCAGGAGTAAAAATGCTTATAGTTTAAGATTATTTTAATTATGCCTATGACATAGTTTCTGCCACACGTAGAATAATTTTTGTTGGAACCTATTAGGGTTCTTTTGGTCCAGATCCTCCCCACTCCCAAATAGCCTCAGAAACCAAACCCATGTATCAGTAATTTCCCATGTAAATTCATTTTCGCTTCTTGCAATAAACTTTGTTACATTAAAAATATTTTAAAACTAGGAAGAAGATAAAAGTATTTCTAAGAAATATTTCTTTTTACCAATACAATGCATATATAAGTACAAGCTGTTCAAATGGATTCATATGCCTGAAATAGGAAGAATCTCTCTCTCTCTCTCTCTCTCTCTCTTCCTGGCTTGGTTCTTTAGAAAAGTGTTTCTTCTTACTGCACTTTACAGCCTCTCTTTTATTGTACCAACACTTTACAACTCAGAGATTAAGTAATTAAACATTTGACTTTTTAAAATATAGGTGAAGATATGAAAAATGAAAATCTTGTTGTTTTCCCAAGTTATATGACAGATTTTAGTGTATAAATCAGATAGACTTTTAAGTAAAATTTTACTTTGGCAAGTAAGAATCCTAGGCAAAATTCACTACATGGTTTCAGCGCTATCTAAAATACCCCAGACTTGTGATGTGGAGTAGTATTTTTATCTGCATCTTAGATTTTAAATTCTTATAGTATTAAGGCATAAGATGTCTCTTCCTAAACCAGCAAAGGTATTCCTAACTTTATATTCTCCTTCATCATAGAAGTTGCACCTAAAATTTAAACTGCTTCATGTTGAGTTTTGATGTAGAGAAACGCAGAAAGGGTGCTAATCCGAGGTTTGTCTAAATTCCCAGTGTGCTGGGATTCAGGTTTCTTACTGCTTAGGTCTTTGTCGGGCAGTGTGCCCAGGGAGTCTCAGCCCAGGATTTAAGATTCCTTAGCTGCGTTAACACATTTGAAAACATTATTCTGATCAGTAGTGTGTAAGTGCCTTCATTTTCTCAAGTAGAAAATGGACATAATTGAATATTTACTGCATCTTAGAGAAGTGTGCAGCTTTCAGAACACGGAAACATTTAAGAGGCTCAGGTGAAAAATTAAAGAATTAAAGTGTACACACCTTTTGTCTTAATTTTGATCTGAATGGGTAATATTCAGTGTGACGTGATACAGCAGGTTGCATAGCACAATTTGGCATGTTGAACAAAGTATCTCAAAAAGCACTAGAGGGACCTAAACTGAACCCAATCGCCTAGTCTGTTGGTATGCAAGATTATTAGGAAGATAGTATAGATAATATTTTGTAACTGCCTTCTTCTTCTTTAAAACAAAACCCTCTTTCTTGTTTATTGGACTGTTCTTGACCTTGAATAATTCACTCATTCCTTGTTAAAGATAATAAGAGGAAGCGAGCGTGAAAAAGAAAAAAATAATTCTAATTTTTGAGACTGTGAATTTACTACGTATATTTAAATAACTTCTTATATAGCCTTCAAAGGGCAAAATATTTTAAATACAAGTATATAAAATTATATGTATGTATGTATATATATATATATATTTATCTCCCAGACTGTGACTATTAGTTGGTTGGCTTCAGAGAAATCTTCCTTATAGTTTTTACGTTACAGAATTCAGTATCATTTTCACATAAACCTCTTCCTTTAATGGGCTTAACAATTCTTTGTATTTAAATTATAGTTTATTTATTAAATAAAAAAATATTCTTTATTCTAAATTGCCCAGTAGTAGTGCAAAAGAGGATTGTTAAGTGGAAAACTGCACCTTGTTATTTTGTTATGCTTAATAACTTATATCGATAGCAAAATTCTAAAAAAGGAAAAAGATAATCTACTCTCTGATATTGTATGTCCTTTGTTACTTCAACCATTAACATCTGTGAGCCGCTGTCAGTAATTTCTTTAATGAGATTATTGTGTTTTTCTTTTAGAAATGTAACTGTCAGGCATTTTACATTTGTCCTTACTAATAATTCCCCAGGCCTTTATTAAAGAGATTTACAGATTTCTTAAATCCACAGTCCTGCATCACCCTGATACCGACTTCCAATAAAATAATAAATTAGATTTTATTCTTCGCCTTATCCTTACAAATGAGCAAATAAAAAAAATGTTTACTGAATAAGCTGTCCAAAGCCAAAATAAATCTTATGCTTCTCTTTTCAAGCATTTTGATAGCTATAAATGAGCACCTACTTGACATTGAATAAAATGAACATTTTAGCCTTATAAATCTTTATAAAAGTGAGAACTTCATAATTGGAAAAGAAGCATCGTATCTTAGCCACTTTTCAAAGAAAACATCTAATGATAGCAAATTAATTAAATATTTTCTCAACAACCGCTTTCTTACTTTTGGTAGGTTTGCCTAAGAAAACATGCTAAATTGCAAAATGCTTTTTTCCAATTCCGACTCACTTGAGCAGATCCGTTTAGCTAAGTGGCTTAAGACGTATGATTTAGAAATATTTTCAAACATCTTCACCATAACTACAAAATAATCAGATGTTCATCATTTAAAATGAAATGCTAAACTGTTTGGAAATATTCTCTAAAGCCAGCAAAAATCGCAAGGCGGATGATTTGCCTCTCAGTGTCTTCCTCTCTACCTGCGTTCTTCCCTTTTTCTCTCCATAATGCCATGTTGTAGTACATCCTTCTTAGCCTCCAATCAACATTTCAAGCACTGGGATCATGTTTGATATTGTCAGATGGCCTGGAAAATTAAAAACCCAATTAAAGGCTCAGCACGCGGGTCAGCTCTTCTGCATATCAAAAGGCCTCCTCTGGCTATTCTGCTCAAATTGTATCTGTTAACAGCTCACTTTGCAGAAAGTGAAATAGCAGAGCGTTTATGAGTAATAAGTACTTTCCAGCTGATACATTTCAAACATAAACCACTTTCATGGCCCCGGCAAAAAGTACAAGTCATAATCAAATTGTCAATTTTTTCCTGTGAGATGCATGGATCTATTGTAGCCGTGATTGTTAAAGAAGGAAATGCATTTTATTCACATGTTGGGGGAAAAAAAAGATGCACATTTTCCCTACAATTAAAGATTTTTTGTCACTTTTTTACTGCCTTTCCTTTACATTTCTAAATAGTTACTATAATTGATTTTC